>NC_047509.1:28309392-28518436 GCF_902827115.2 Pseudochaenichthys georgianus | reverse complement strand
AAGAAATCACTGCATCAGCATTCCTCTGGGTCTCTGTGGAAGCAGCAGGAGGGAAGGTGATAATACATGGGGTGAGGGAGGGAGGGAGGGAGGGAGGAGTTGGTCTGTGAGGAAGGAGTGGGAGAAAATGAGAATAGGACAGAGAAATGAAGGAGAGAGAACATGTCCCTTCTCCTTGTTCCACTTAATTGCTGTGAGTGTCTGTTTGCCCACAGGGCAGTAAACAATAGCTGTGTGTGTGCGTGTGTGTGTGTGTGTGTGTGTGGTGTGTGTGTGTGTGTGTGTGTGTGTGTGTGTGTGTGTGGTGTGTGTGTGTGTGTGTGTGTGTGTGTGTGTGTGTGTGTGTGTGTGTGTGTGTGTGTGTGCTACATATACTCTAGTAGACAATGTGTTGATATAGCACTATGTAATGTAATAGCATAGCTTCAGTGATAGCTACACTTGTGAACTGAAGGCAGTGTGTGTACATTACAGGTCATTAAGATAACCATTTAGCTAGATTACAGCATTACAATATCATGGAAAACAATGGGCAAAAAAAGACACCTACGTATTTTTTATAAATCCAACTTTCTAAGACATGCAATTCCATGTTCGTGTAAATGAGACTTTTAGCACATTGTTATGCTTTTTGAGTATTTTTCAATCAGTTGTAAACTTGTAACTATAGTCAATGTGGTGTTGGGCTCCAGTAACAGCCAAATCACACACATACTGAATGCTAACATGCTCCTCATGCTAGGTTAATATGCTGTGCTAACCATCTTTTGTATACAATGATGCCTCTTTTGTTCATCACTTAATAAAAAACATTTAGTAAAACGTGTATTTCTGTTCAACTTGTTCTACCGGATGCATGCCAGACCAACATTGAATTTATGAGCAAAATCAGTTACTTTGTAGATAAAAAATCTACCTGGCGATCTGCTACGTTTATATAATTTCCTAATTGGACCCGTTTCTCTTTCAGTTTTGGTGCATAAAAGCATTGAGATTGTAAGGTGTGCAGAAACTAACCCGTCATCAGTTCCCAGTCAAATATCACGGCCTGCAGCAGCAGAATAAAGGTCTAGCTCAACAGCGCATGGCTCTGCTTTGTAAAGAATATCAATATCAGACAGAAGCCTGCAGCCGCCACCAGGACACGATCAATAATTCACAAACCTCCTTTACACCTGTGAATCCCAAAAGGCTTCATTGTGAAGTGTGATTTTTCTCTCTGGCTGCCTTTTTGTACTGGTTGTTTGTCTTTTTTTAACACACGTTTATTTTTCATGTCTTTATCTAATTCCTGTATTTCCAGTTTGTGGGTAGTTTTAAATTCTCCTATTTATATTGTATGATCAAAGATGAGTGAGACATTCCTGTGTGGATGAACACACACACACACACACACACACACACACACACACACACACACACACACACACACACACACACACACACACACACACACACACACACACACACACACACACACACACACACACACACACACACACACACACACACACACACACACACACACACACACACACACACACACACACACACACACACACACACACACACACACACACACACACACACACACACACACTTCCCTTTATGGTATCAGCTATGTGAAGAATCCACTGCTCTGAAGGGCCAGCATAACTCAACACAACAGACCCAAACAAAGCTTATGAAACCATCTTAGTCGGAGAGTTAGCAAACAACTAGAGAGCTTCAAGGCTGAGTGATCAGTACAATAGATGAGCAACTGTGTTGTAAAATATCTGGTTCTTTGATTTAAGTCAAAGCAAGCCCCTCCTGTACTTACAAACTCAAGGAGAGGAGTTAACTGTTTGTTAAGGACCATCAAAGCACCTAGCTTAAAATGGTGTCGCATCCACTGCTAAAAGCTAGCGCCAGCAACGGTAACATTCAAATCCAAATCGCAATGTGTTTCGAATCCTCTACAATTGTGATGTATGCTTCTTACTGGCGTATTTCCTATTACAGTGGCTGCTGAAGATCATAGTTATATTTAAGGTGTTCTTCCATACCAAACTCTTTATCTCAAAATGATTGAATAAATGCGGAAATAATCAACACTGATTGCCATAACATATTTGTATTGTCATGTTTTCTAAGTAAATAAATAAAAAACATCTTTCAATGCAAACGCACAACATATCAAATGAACTTTAAAAACTGGGAGAATTTCAATTGAGGTTGATGCATCAGCTATTTAACAGTAATTAAATGAGGATTATTTGCAATGAGAATGAGATTTAACTATGAATACAACATCAATGGTGGATGGATGAAGTATCTGCTGGTATATTACTCTTTCTGTGCCTTCGCAAATCTCATGCATACAGGTCATGTTTGGAATGAATATTCAATGGTAAATAAATGATTCACCAAATCTGCCAAATGCTCCATTTGACTATAATCAGTGAACAAGAAAATAACCAGCTCCAGTTGCTTAGGCAGACTTTGGGTGCACTCAGTGCCCCTCCCAGACATTTTTCCAGCCATCCATTAACAGCAAACTGTCATTTGTATTGAGAGAACATACACTCTGGCCAAAGAGGAGCAGACAGACCCAGATCTCATGCCAGCAGGTCAGCCATGCGTCCAACTCTGACCCACATCAGGGGCCTGGTCTGGGGCCAAGGCCAGGAGCATCAGCCCATTAGACAGTGAGGAAAATAAACAATGTACAGTAGTAAGAGAGAGAGAGTGAGGGATGGAAAGATTGAAAGGAGGGAAACAGTGGAGAGATCAATCTTGCGTAACTCAACTATAGGTCCACTATCACTTTATTTTTAAAATGTTTTCCTTTCAAAGGGTAGTGCAACTCCAACTCCATTTAGTTTATTTTCACTTCAGCTGGCCCTGACATCAAATCGTGTTTTCTCCTTATATTGCAGTGTTTTAGTGGCTACACTTGGTAAAACAAAGTCCCTGGAGTGGCAGCAGAGTGGCAGAAATCACTAGATGAGAGCAGAGACGGGCTCTCCTGAGGCGCACAGTAAACATTGATTTTCTTCAACAAACTAAAAGGCAGGCAGGCTAAATAAGGATCCGCCTGAAACTCAATGTTTAGTCTGAAATGTCCAGGTTGGTTCAAACTCAAATACACCCTTTTGTCTAAACTTGGAACATAGCAATCATCTTCAGCCGGTTTACTAAATAGCAATGCAGTACATTGGATGTCTCTAGCTGCCACACGAAGCAACTAAATGCTGTTTACTGCGAGGAATATCACAGACAACACCCAGAAATCTTCAAGAAACTGCACCAATCAGAAAAGAAGTAGCCTTTCAGCTGCAACAATATTTCACATATGTGTAAGCAGTCATGCTAACAAATAGCATTTTTCCCATTCAATGATGCAACCCGCACTGCTTAACACAGAATGGCCACTCCTGGCTGCATACAGTATGGCAAAGTTATACGATTTGGTTCCTACCTTCTCAATCTCCTGCTGCAGGACCTGTTTGGCGACCTCCAGGTCCTGCAGGCGGACCCGCAGCTCCTCGTTCTCCTGCTCGTGGCGACTCCTCTTCTTTTCCACGCTGTCCAGCTGCTTGTGTAGACGGATGGACACGTCCTTCGCCACCTGAGAGGGAACGGTAGGAGGGAATTAGTTTGGTTTCTTGTATTGACCTACAAGCATCGATAAAAGTGTAGTTACAATATGAAGTCAATACTAATTTGTAGGGATGTAACGACTCAATACCGTCGTGAGACTGACAAAATATACCACGATTTATTTATTTTTTAAATCTTTTTTTTTTTAAACCTTTATTTAACCAGATGGTCCCATTGAGATCATCGATCTCTTTTTCAAGGGAGACCTGTCCAACATGGCAACACGTAGGTTACAACATGAACATAAAACAACAGATAACACAAAAGGACATATTATTTACAGGGCTACATGTACAAACCTAGAGACATTGACAAGTACCAACAGTATATTTATATCTCGCCCTGTCAATAAGCTTCACCTTCTTGGCAAAAACTGTATTGTTTTTGAAGAGGTGGAGAGACAATGCACAGTTTTACCCACTGCCGTCACCCATGGCCAAAGCATATCTCTCTGTCCCAGCAACATCAGTACCAAGCAAGAGAGTTGTTTCCACAGCAGGGGATATTGTAAACGCCCAAAAATCCCAGCTTCTACCTGGAAATGTAGACATGCTCATATTCCTAAAAGATAACCTTGATGATGCTGAGTGAGTGAGTTAGTGATTTAGAGTTGAGTTACTTGAAAAACTAAAGTGAAACTTGATTTATTCTATTGCAGGGTCTGATTATTAAATTGTTGACACTTTAAAATACTACTATCCTACTAAAATGCTGTACAAATCAGATTTATAATTTAATAAATAAAAAATAAACATTAAATTCACATTTTTTCCCCTTTATTTTTCAATATCGCGATAAATATCGTACAGTGGACTTTTTATCGCAAAATTATCGTATTGTGAGTTTTTGGTATCGTTACATCCCTACTAATTAGACCAGCAAATTAAATATTAGCATCAAATTGTGCAATAACACTAAGAAAGCAATACTAAGAGATACCAACATGTAAAATCGCAAATATCTAAGCTAAGCTAAACTATAAAATCTATCTCATGTCACTAAATGGAAATCTAAAATCTGATGTCATTTAGGAGATCTTCATTCCTCAGCTGGACATCATGGGATGGTTAGTTAGTTTGACAAGAATTAGCAGCACACCACCAACATTTGACCAGTGCTACTTTTGGTATTTGAAGTGATTTATGGCCTTATAAACATAACATCCTCAAACTCCTGCTACACTTTGCAGACATTTAAAACAATTCTAAGAATTCTAAAATGTTCCCCTCAAACAAATAAAGTACATAAAGTAGAGTTGTGAGATAACTTTAGTAAATGCAATAATCTCTGCCCACGTAAAAGGGATACATATACACACATGCATTTCCAAACATTTGGACTACCTATGTTGTAAATGTATTATCTTTTTAATTTACACACGGCATCTATTGCACGTCTGTCCGTCCTGGGAGAGGGATCCCTCCTCTGTTGCTCTCCCTCAGGTTTCTCCCATTTTCCCCTTTAAACTGAGGGTTTTCTCCGGAAGTTTTTCCTTGTACGATGTGAGGGTCTAAGCCAGGGGTGGGGAACCTTTTTCCTCTCAAGGGCCATTTACATGTTTCCAACTTCCTCCGAGGGCCGTACAAATGATTGACCTCTGCTTAACAATACTAAAATCACAGCCCATTCATTTGGCCTTTCTTTCATGCTGTGCAAAGAAAAAGTAACCTCTTAATCCAGATATGTTACCATGATTCATACATGCATGCTCGGCACGTGCACGTGGCATGACAACCAAAACAGAAAGATATTGGACACAACATGTGTGCAAATGTAGTTTCCTATCCATGTGAACATGATTAAGTGTGGGGGGGTCTGAAAAGATTTTTTTTTTTAAAGCATCAATCTGGTGCACTTTGAGAGCAACATTAGGAGATCTATGGATACATCTCTCAACATCCATATGAAACAGAACTGTAAGAAGATTTTATTTTTCTTTATGGATATTTTACAAATCACTCTCCTTTCAAACTGTATTCTTGTTTATTAATAACAACTTTTTTTTACTGTCATATAATATTTATACCTGTTTACTTTATTCTCTTATTTTTAAATAACTATATAATGATCATATAAAGATGTGCCTGACTGGTTGTAGAAAAAGCTTCTCATATGTGTTAGCATAGCTAGCTAACCAGATGCTAATAACAACAAAGTAATTGACTGTATGATCAGTATGACAGATGAACAGATCGCCACTGGGCTTTCAGCTAAAGACACAGCAACGCAACAACTGCGGCATGTGTACGGCTCCTTATGGGTACTGCAATTTTTGGAAGTCCCGGAGCGACGTTCCGGTGCTCTCCGGCATAACTGCACCCCAGAGGAGACATATACCACGTGATGACACGTTAGGCTCGTGTTGTGTTCAAGGACCCTGACCTTGGCCAGGAAAAACAGGCACTCGCTTATTTAATTTGTTTGCGGTCTAGATTTTATTTTTTATTTGTTTATAAATTACCTCGAGGGCCGTACCAAATTGTCTCGCGGGCCGTATACGGCCCGGGGGCCGGAGGTTCCCCACCCCTGGTCTAAGCTAAGGACAGAGGGTGTCGTATTGTCATACTAATATTCTGTACAAACTGTGAAGTCCACTGATTGATTGATTGATTGATTGATTGATTGATTGAAGGGAGATTACCTTGGCTCTATTTCATTCTCAAGCGTCACATGAGTTTTTGGATGCTGCCTGTGCAAACAACACCAGTTAAATGCTGGTTGCTTCAGCTGAGTCGACAAAGTGTGCACATTTATCAGCAGGGACTTCTTTATTTTGATCTAATAATGCCAAGAACATTCCTGACTCATGCTTTAGTATCCTAAATTACGCTAGTATCTAGTATCAACATTTTCGACTGAAATACAAGCGGTATAATGTGTTATGTTTCCATCCAGGTTATTAATGTGGATTACATTTAAAGTAAGGCTAACAGACACACTAAACATTTGAAGTACCGTTAAATATACTGTTAATAGGAACAGTGTCACACAAATGGAGTGAAGCCTGCAAGGCTTTAGGCAGTCATCTCGAGCACCAATGAAAGATATACACGTAATATGCCTTACCCGCTCATATAACCAATCAAACACTTTCTCCCTAATCTGGCGCTCTATTTAAGATGCAATATTTGCTATCTCTCTCTCTGCCTCGCTAACGCTGCTGCTGCCGCCCTGCTTCTGCAAGGTTGCTCTATGATTCCAAATAGAGTCAGTGTTTCCCATACATTGATTTATTTGTGGCGGGCCGCCACAATTAAAAATGGTCCACCACAAATGGATCTCATAAACATCTCATGGTGGTGGTCTAATGGATAGTGAGGTGGGCTGATGATTGGAAGGTTGCGAGTTCAAATTCTGCCTGGAACACCACTTGCCCTTGAGTAAGGCACTTAGCCCTCGGTTACTCCAGGGAGAATGTCGCTGTAATTGGTCATTGTAAGTCGCTTTGGAATAAGGCGTCTGCTAAATGCCTAAATTATATTTTTGGGAGAATAAACCCCACAGATCCTCAACTCCGGTGTGTTTCACTCATTAACAACGCAACACAGAGCAACAAGAACGTTGTCTACAGCCATTAACTCGCAGCATGTATTATGTTATTTGAGGGGGGGTGGATGCGTGGGCCACCCGAATAGGTTAAGGGGCCTTTGGCTTTTCTTTTTTTGTGCGGTGCCCCCACAAATAGAATCAAATTCTGTGGGAAACACTGAGAGTGGTGCAGTGACGCGTCCTAAAACCCGGAAGTAAGCTGCGTGTGAAAAAATGTGAACAGTATGTTTTGAACAGTTCATGACACTGAAATGTAAGTATAATTCAACTGAAAAACAAAAAATGTATTTCAAAAATAAATAAAAATAAGTAATAATAATAATTATTTGTTTTATAATAATAATTGTTTTCGTAATTGGTGCAAGCCATAATCGTAATTGCGATTAAAATATGATGAATTGAGCAGCCCTAGGTAATATTATATAAGTAACGTCTGTGCCAAGATGACTTCAACTAAGTGGTACCAAAAGGTTATGCAAAATGCCAACTATTGTGATTTTTAAAGAATCTTCTGTTGTTCATGAATGTACTCTTACAGTGATCATATTCATATTTGTATTTACTGCGTCTCCATGCTTTAATGTTCAAAAAGCTCTTTATCTTT
Source organism: Pseudochaenichthys georgianus (assembly GCF_902827115.2). Classification (NCBI taxonomy): domain Eukaryota; kingdom Metazoa; phylum Chordata; class Actinopteri; order Perciformes; family Channichthyidae; genus Pseudochaenichthys; species Pseudochaenichthys georgianus. The sequence goes on along the minus strand of NC_047509.1, from coordinate 28,510,638 downwards.
CTCATACTGCCTGTGCTGCTGCACCTCTTTTCACCCTCTGTCTGAAACCAGAGCCCAGTCTGCTCTGATTGATTAGCTGACTGGCTCTGTTATGATTGGTCAACCGCTCAGAGATGCGCCCCCCCCTTAGCCTATCACCAACAATGTGTTGGAGAGCTAGCGAACAGAAGTGTGAGTGTTACATCATGATGTCACTATGTGGTGGAAGTAAATAAAGGAGTCCAAAGGAGGTGTTTTAGGCAGGGGGGGATGTTAGCCTTTGGAGACCATTTATATGCAAAAAAAAACTATATAACACACAACAGGAAAGAAAAAAAAGAAAAACAAAGCATAACTGTGTGTCATTCTAATAACGTGTTACCACTATTATATTTTTGTATAGAGTATTCTTTTCACTTTTGAGAGATAAAGCTGTAGCTGTTATGTGAGATCTGTATGAGGGCAGATTTACTTAATTCTGAATTCAGCATAGTTTACAAATGAGAGTGGCTGTCTGCATGTGTGTCTTGTTCAATATCATGTGTGTGTGTGTGTGTGTGTGTGTGTGTGTGTGTGTGTGTGTGTGTGTGTGTGTGTGTGTGTGTGTGTGTGTGTGTGTGTGTGTGTGTGTGTGTGTGTGTGTGTGTGTGCGTGTGTGTTATTCACACTTGCAATGCTCATCTGCAAGATCTCTCTGAACACAATTTCTAATTGTGTAAATTTAGTGTGAGTCTGTGTGCCAGAGTATGAATGTGTGTTTGTATGACTGTGTGTCTATGTGTGTTGGAACCAGTGCCAGTGTGCAGCTGAGTCCCACAATGCCCCTCTGTACAGCCCACTCTCACTCTACCCAACGGCTCCCTGAGCTCCCCCACACGCCAATTCATGTTTTTTTAATGCGTGTGATTCTCCTGTTTCAATGGTTTCTTAGAGTTCTCCTCTCAGAGTTTCAGTCACAATGGTGAGTCTCATTTCTTTCTGTTATTTCATCTGCTTCACCACTTTCCATCCAATTCTCAATTTGTATTTAACCGTCACACATTGTCTGATAATTGAATATGTGATTACAATCCTCTGACAATAAAAATACATTTGTATCACACACTGTCATTATGGCTCAACCTGAACCCAGTTGATTAAAATGTTACTGTTGCTTGTGAAAACACACATCTTGCGGATGTTATTTGGCAGTTATAAAAAAAAAATGAATATGCTGTACAGGAAGTTATCAAAGATGTACAATTTTTCTTAGGACTTTCCAAGCGGTCACTGGCATAGTCTGGGAAGTCATTTTACTTAGGGGGTGCGGTAAATTGTCAACGGGGGGGGGTGCTAGTGAATTGTACATGGAGGGGGGGGGGGGGTAGCCTCGCTGCGGGGACACAGAGGACCTCTGTCGCCAGTCAGCGCAACTTCAATGATGCCGTTTAAAAACACATTAAGGGCGGTGCAGATTCTAGGGGGTATCCCCAGCACCCCCAGCATCCCTACTTCCCGCGGCTATGGTCACTGGAGCCTTTGCACCACCATCTACAATATTTCCCTTTTTTGTAGCTGCACAGTAAGCAGCTCATTCTAGTCATATTGTGTGTTGAACTACAGTTTCTATCACATATACACTTATACACAACAAGATGTTTTTTTTTTTGCGTTTCAGCATTATCTTTATGAATGAAGGAATCAAGACCATGTAACAACTTCTATACGTTAATGGAGCTAACGTCACAAATAAATAAGAATAATGCTATTTTCCTGTATTCTTAGCCACTGTGACCCCTATACTGACTGTACAGCCTGGTGCAGTCAGTGTACAGTGTACTTCCTACATCATATAGATTTCATAACATGTAATTCAAATAGAAGATGTAGTCAAACTCCTGCCCTCAATATTTGATTGGCAGGGCTTTGCTGGGCGTGAAATGGAGGAACACTACAGCAGCAATAACTGAGTATGCAGATTATTAATGAACAAACATGGATCTTACGGATCATCACTTTAACCAAACACGAGTTGAATATCAATTTCTCTGTCACTCTCCAGAACATCATAAGTATTACACTCTTAAAGCACATAGAAGTTCCTAATGTTTTTTGCCTGAAAGCCAATACACCATTAAGTGGATCCAATTGGGCCGAGACGGTGATTGATTAACACTGAATGCATTTTCTTTATAGGAACATCTATACATCTATATTTGAGGAGAAAACTGCTTTAATTAATGGTTTGTTTAATGGGTTTAGGTTTATGGTTCTTTATCAAGCCTCCTCTATCTCAATCTCCACCTCCTCTCCTCTTCTCCAAAGCGCCTTTGTTAGCGTTTGACATCTAATAAATGCTGCATTGTTCTTCTATGTTAAAGGAAAGCGTGTAGGCATTTACCACCATTGAAGCTTTCATTTCTACCCAGCAACAGAGCTATAGGATCTAATTAGGATTCAGTCCGGGTGCTGTGTGTGTGTGTGTGTGTGTGTGTGTGTGTGTGTGTGTGTGTGTGTGTGTGTGTGTGTGTGTGTGTGTGTGTGTGTGTGTGTGTGTGTGTGTGTGTGCGACTGTGCGTGCGTGCACTACCATGCCCTGTATATGACATCTACCTCTGCAAGGGAGGTTAGGTTTGGTTTATTTGTTGTTTAATTTGAATTCCTTAAGGTATTTATATCAGTGACCGTATCCAAAAGTACATTAATATCATTAAAAAAACATAAGATGCTCTGTAGCAGATTAACTACAAGCTATTTTCAGTTTGTATTCCAGGTGGAAGTAAACAATAAAACACAAGAGCTAAACCTCATATCCCCACCCCAAATGGAATAACGTGTATAAACCATCACCGTCTGTTTGCAAGAGGGATTACAGAAACATGACTGGCCCTATTTTTATGAAACCCTGTAAAAGGGTGTAGAATGGGCCAAGGAAGGACATAAGAAGAAACGACACAAAGTCAATGTGGAGATCTTGTAAAGTCTATTTTTCTTCTTTAACAGAGGCTTGCAGTCTCTCCCTTCTTCCTGTTTGTGCTATGCTATGCCAAACACAACCCATCTCTCTTTGAACGTACAGAGGTGAACACTAACCCAGTATGAAAAGAAACAAAAATGGAAGACAACCCCTTTTGGGTTTTTGCGCATGTAAATGGTCGGCAAAGGTTTAGCTCTCAAAGTCAGAGTTTCTGTTTCACACCCCCACCCTGCCTGAAACGTGTCTTTTGGACTCCTTTGTTTACTGCTGTAACATAATGACATCACTATGCAACGCTCACGCTTCTATTGGATAGCAACAAAATGCATGTAATAGGCTAAGGCGCGGGACATCTCTAAGTGGTTGACCTATCACAACAGAGCCAGCCAGCTAACCAATCAGAGCGGACTACGATCTGGTTTCAGACAGAGGGTGAAAAGAGGTGCTGCAGCATGAGATAAATAAAGCACTTTGTGTACATTAAAGAATGTCAACATGTCACAGTAAAGGCACCAAATGCAAATATGCAAAATTAGCATAATAGGGCCCATTTAATTACAGTTTGTCCTTTTCCAACAGCTAACGAGCTAACATTTGAAGGTATTCCTTTAAATAACACATCATTAAAAAGTTATCCTGTAGATTTAAAATGTCCTGTTTAGGGGCAGTGGGTGGCAACTGTACAGCACCTGGGGACAGTCCTGCTGCCCCAGAGCACTGACAGGGGAACGGCTAAAACCTACTGAAACATTCATGTGTTTGGTGTGGGAGGAATCATTTAAACCAGAGAAAGTCTGCAGTCAGCTCTGAGGCGAAAGTAAGAAACACAGAGCTTCAAATTAATGTATCACAACACACAACACTCAGCTCATAAAAACAACCTCAGCAGCTAAAAGCCCTTTGTTGCTGGAAAATGTAATTTGTGGCTCAAAGTGTTTAGCCGACTTCGTCATGGTATTGTTTTCCAAATAACCAAGAACATTACATTTTTTATTGTTGAATGCATGTTGGATTTTATTTATGGGTGCTTTTTATACTTTTTGTCTATCTCAGAATATTTTAGCTTGCTGACATTTGCTTGTCAAGTACAATAAAACATATCCCTTTATACTGATGCTAAATCCGACAAACACTCATTCAATCTGTAGTTTTATTTACCTCAGCACTCTTTTGAGTCGGTCCTGTCTGTTGTTGATAAAATCACAGGCTGTGGCGGCATGGTGGGGAACGATGACTCCAGTGAAAGTGGAGAGCATGCGAGGTCTTACAGTCAACCTTGGAGGTGACTTTATTGTTTTTTTTAATGAGCTACTATGAAATGTGCTTACAAGGAGCGCCTCCCTGAAGAATTATCGACTTCCCGCTGTTTAGCTGAACCCCTCAGTTTATCACAGAACAAAGTACTGCACCATCCGCTATTAGATAAGCAGATACATAAGAAGGGTTTTTGGAATATTTCATAATAGCATCAATGGTCCTTAAATGGCTGACAGACTAAAATAAACTGCTAGTGAGTCCAGTTTCATTACAGATCATCAGAAATGTTACATTGCACTTTCTATGCAACATCATTAGGGAATTTACAAACTCTTATTTTGTAAGCACAGTTTAAAAATACTTCTAGAACATTTATCATTTCAGTCGCACTTTCAATGTCTATATTGCATCATTAACATACCTATTATTCTTGGTTATCTGCTTTTGGCACAGTAGAATAATAGTTACAGTTGTGAACCCTTTGGATTCTCCACACATGGGGCGAAGCCTGCGAGCTAGTTCAGGCAGTCAACTCGAGCACTTATGCTGCATTCATACATAACGCCCCCTTGCCGCTCTACAACCAACCAAACAGAGTCTCCTTAATATGCCGCTCTATTTAACCTGCCAGATCTCTCTCCATGCATTGCTTGCTGCTGCTATTGCTGCAGCTACCTCTACGTCGCTGCCGCTTGCCTGCCCCACCACCACCCCAGCTTCCACCTGTAGGCTCGGGGGTTAGTTATTTGATCATCACTCATCGTGCTATGTATATCTATGGAGTGATGATGCCCGAGCCTAGTCGCCAAACTCAACTATATGCTGCTTCTAATAAACATGTTAAAGGAACATGTGAGTTGTCTGACTGAAATAGCGTTGTGTGTTCCTTCCAAACAACTCAACTTTGGTTTCATCTGTCCACAGAATATGTTGCCAGTAGTGCTGTGGAACATCCAGGTGCTCTTTTGCAAACTTCAAACGTGCAGCAATGCTTTTTCTGGACAGCAGTGGCTTCCTCCGTGGTGTCCTCCCATGAACTCCATTCTTGTTCAGTGTTTTACGTATCGTAGATTCGTCAACAGAGATGTTAGCATGTGCCAGAGATTTCTTTAAGTCTCTAGCTGACACTCTAGGATTCTTCTTCACCTCATTGAGCATTCTGCGCTGTGCTCTTGCAGTCATCTTTACAGGACGGCCACTCCTAGGGAGAGTAGCAACAGTGCTGAACTTTCTCCATTTATAGACAACTTGTCTTACCGTGGACTGATGAACATCAAGGCTGTCAGAGATACTTTTGTAACCCTTTCCAGCTTTATGCAAGTCAGCAATTCTTAATCGTAGGTCTTCTGAGAGCTCTTCTGTGCGAGGCATGGTTCACATCTGGCAATGCTTCTTAAGAATAGCAAATTCAAAACTGGTGTGTATTTTTTATAGGGCAGGGCAGATTTAACCAACACCTCCAATCTCGTCTCATTGATTGGACGCCAGGTTGGCTGACTGCTGACTCCAATTAGCTCTTGAAGAAGTCTTTAGCCTAGGGGTTCACATTCACTGTGAATGTTTACATGGTGTGTTCAATAAAAACATGAAAACATATAATTGTTTGTGTGGTATTAGTTTAAGCAGACTGTGTTTGTCTATTGTTGTGACTTAGATGAAGATCAGAACACATTTTATGACCAACTTATGCAGAAATCCAGGTCATTCCAAAGGGTTCACATACTTTTTCTTGCAACTGTATGAGCACTGGTGAATAATTAAGATGATTTATAACAATAATAGTAAATCATGTTGATCAAGTTATACTCCATATTTGTTTTTTGTTGTTGAAAGGATCATGGGGTATTATAATTCCTGTAGTTATAATACAATATAATCTTGTTATATGGCATTACACTAATATGATAAGTTATTCTAAGTGGTCATCAGGTGCTTAAAATGAAACAAAACCTCATTAAATCCAAAATATTAGTGAGTGACCAGCCATAATGAAGTATTATAATACTTTACCTATACCATATCATATTTTCTTGATTTGTTTGCATATCTTTATCTGCAAAGTATCAAATATAAAGCCAAATGATAAATGCAATAGCTTATAAAGTGTGAGATTTCCTTTTAAAGTAGTACCATGGAAGCATAAAGCTGCATGCACAGAGATGAAGTAGTAGTGCATTTTTGTTTCTCTAATGTCATCATTTCATAACTCAATAGCTTAACAGCCCTGAAGCCCATCCACTATAACTCATCACAGTGTGTCAAACACCAACTATATGTAGCTGCTCTCTTGCTACCAATTTAAGATTTGTGTTGGAAAGTGCCGCAAAAATGAGTTTACATTTATTTCAGCAAGTCTTCTCGAAAGAACTACAGTGTTTAGTGAAAACCCAGAGCTAGTGTTGATGCCGTTGACCTTTTTGACACTGGCCTTTTGACGCCCATTTAGAGGATGTTACATCACAAGTAATCTGCTTCGTGTCTATATATAAAACCATTATGTCTGAAAGAGAGAGTGAGGCAGTGGCCTGACAGCTGTTCCAGTACAGGCTGTGATCCATCTATCTTTGTATAAAGAGAGAAAGGGAGGGTGGGGGAATGTGATAAATTCCCACAATCCTTGGCATGTTTGGCAGTTGAAAAGTATGATGTCACCTCGAACATCAAAAACTGCCATTCTGTCCTCCCATCCATTCAAGCATACATCCAGACACGCATACATATACTGTAGGACTATGCCTTAGAATATTTGCTGTTGTGTTAGGGCTGGTTGTATTTGCAGGATTTCTTGATAGGACTAGTGATTGTTTACATTATCGATTTATCGCCATATTATTTTTTCAATGAAATGCTCAGTCGATATAATGTCAGAAATAGTGATAAATGGCTCCCAAACTTCAGTTTGCTTGATTTGTTGACCAGCAGTGAAAATCCAAAATGAATTAAATATTTACGATATAAAACATGAAAGTAACAAGAAGCACAGTTTCAAAGTTTTAGAAGTTCAAACCGATGTATGTTTTGCATTTTTCCTTGATAAAGACTTTGAGTTCAATTCAATCTAGAGAACATTTGACAAGTTGGACAAACTCATCATTTGAGCGAAACTGAACAGCGATAGTCCAATCACAGTGTAGCAAACATAACTATGTGCGGCAGGTCTGTCATCTTTGGATTTCTTTCCCGTTCCGAAACAATGTGCAAGATGCTCTAACGAGGGAGTCAATCACTAGTCGAACCAAATCATCCTTCACTTTCAAACACTCTCCTTTTCACATGCAGTGAAATGCATCAACACCAGCAGACTGTAGTGGGAAAAGCTGAATACAGTAGGAGAAGATTGGATCTATATTTAACTTTCCGCTGTTTAAATATGTCTTGAATAGCCACAATACCAACACTTAGGAGTGTAAGTAATGTTTAGTTCTGTTGAATAACCAACTTAGCATAATTTCCCAAAACAAGATGCTACAATAATAGAGTTTACAGTACAGCAACAATAGTGACTCTGCTATGCTCTTGATTTAGTTTGGGGAAGATTATGCCATGCCATCGGGAGCAACTTGGGGTTAAGTATCTTGACCAAGGATACATCGACATGTTGACTGCAAGGGCTCGGATCGAACCCACAACCTTCGGATTGAAAGTTGCCCCTGGGCTTCTTCATGGTGTTTTGCTTGGGAAAGTAAAGCATACTGTCTTTGAGTGACAATTAAGGCATGCATCTAAACACTTCTTCCTCCAAGTAAGCTTTAAAACTGTCCAAGAGTTATATTAGCACAACAGTATGTTAATTACATTTTCTATTTGAAATACTGTTGCTAGGACTTGGCTAGCGAGAAGTAATTTGCAATTTCTAAAGTGCTGTCAAAACTACAAAAGTAGAAATAATCAGTGGAAAAGTGTTAAAACTACTTTGTCCAATGTTCACACACACACACACACACACACACACACACACACACACACACACACACACACACACACACACACACACACACACACACACACACACACACACACACACACACACACACACACACACACACACACACACACACACACACACACACACACACACACACACACACACACACACACACACACACACACACACACACAAGCGGAAACCACAGTTCCTGGTGGGAACAGGGATGTTATGACTGATACTGGCATGGAAACTGTACTTCATCCAGTGTGTGCATGACACATGTTGCAAGAGTGGGGGTTAGGATGTGTGTGTTGGTGTGGGTGTAAAAGATGCAAGAGGAACACTTAACTGGAGAAAACTGGAGCACTCTATCTCTCTCGGCCGGACACACATGCAGACACACACACACACACACACACACACACACACACACACACACACACACACACACACACACACACACACACACACACACACACACACACACACACACACACACACACACACACACACACACACACACACACACACACACACACACACACACACACACACACACACACACACACACACACACAGTAACATATGGAGATGAGGCTGAGAGCTGGCCCTGTTCAGATAAATGTACCAGATACTGCTGCTTCCAGGCTCTAATCTAATGACTGCTTGTGTGTCAGCTCCTCTGCTTCTTTATTTGTGAGGACCAGTTTTAGTGTAGGTCAGATCTTCCATTCTTCAAAATGCCTTTGTGAAAATGTAGACTGTTGGTAATGCTGTAGTGGATTTTAGGGTGAGAAGCTAGTTAAAGTATCATCTCAATAAGGGTCTTCACAACTATGCGTCTGTGAGGGAGTAAGAGGTCCAGCAGGATTACTCTTATAATCTGCAGGAAGGACACACACCACCTACCGCTTTACTATAGATACACCATCTGTTGCTACTGCAAAATTGAAGTGTGTACAACATTAAGTTCAGATACATTTAAACTGCTTATTTAATTGTTTCAACAAAATACTTGGCTCAATTTTAAACAAGATCAAGGTTTGGCTTAAAATGAAGAAGTTATAAGTAATTTGACTTATAGAAGTTCATTTTAAAAAGTCTGTGTTACATAAAGAGCGTTCTCCTTGGTAGAAGTCCTGTATTTGACTTTGATCAAAAAACGCGTTGTGATACGGCCCAATATAACTGACAATGCAGTTTAGTTTAAAGGGAATTAAATTTTCAGGGGACGAGGATGCAAAATTACTACTGTCAACAATTATTCAAGTGAGATATATAAATTAGTGTAGGTGGAAAAAAACTGAGAAGAGCTCCAGAGCAAACCTCGAATGACAACATAAAGAGAAATGCTTGAGCTTGCTCTTAAAAACAATGGACTGCGTCAAACAAATACATTCACTGTATATGTAACGTTAACTTTACAATTAGGACAGAATATACACTGGTGGCACGCCTGGCAAAAATATTAAACAAAGCATCACAAAGCTGTCCTGGTTTAAAATCACGGCTGTAGTGGTGTGAGGTCTCTCCTTATTTGGGCAACAAGCCGCTAGCTAAGCTAAACATATCCAACCAGATACTCAAGGCAGAGAGATGAAACTGTCTAACACCTGGTGAGGCAAACATATATTGTATAATTTCCAAAATGTTGTATGTTGCTTTCAAAGGATCTGTTCACTCAACATATTTTCTTACCTAAGAGACCGGGGAGAGATCATCAGTGTTAGATATCTATTATGTTCAGGCCTTCAAGGCAAATGCACAAATGACTGTCTCTGGGGATCAAGTACAACTGGTGTGTTGACATCATGAGAACCCTCACAACTATTTCCTGTGTGTGAGTGTCCAGATGTCTGTGGCCTGTGGGAATGAGAGAAGTGTGCGAGACAGACAGGAAATGATGTCAGACATTCTCATGCAGACTCTGACCGGCGTAACACACACTCACAATGCATGCCGAAAAGCACAAGATTACTAAAACAGCATAAATAAGCGCATGTGACTTGTGTTATTATAAGATCTTTTTTTCAGTTAATATTCTTGTTGTGATTCTCTTTCTATCTTTTCCCCAACATTTAAGCCCCCATATTCTCCCTCTAGGAGCATTACATGACAAGTGAGTGGGAAAAAGAAAGACGGTAGAGGGGTATGAGTGTCTTTCAGTGCGTCAGTTTAAGTCTGTGTGTGCTTTAGCCAATTTGTGTGCATTTGCATGTGAGTGAGTCATCACATCAGGGCCTTAACGCATCAACAGCAGTTAAGCCAATTTATTTTATAAAGCAGCTCAGCAAGTCAAGGTCAAATCAGACGGTAAACACTCATTGCCTTTCCATCACTCAGAGGGACACTGTAATCACCAGAAATAGCAATCTCTTGCTATTTCATTAAGCATTTCTTGATTTGTACTCATTCCAAGAGGGGCTCATTTATTGTAAGGCAATGAGAGTCTAATTATAAAACGATTTTAAAAGAACTCTTGGGTATTTAGGAACATCTAATTCAAGTAACCTTTTTAAAGAATCATGTTTTTTTTCAGTCAATAAACAACAAATAAAGGGAAATGTAAAAAAAGTAAGCATTACCTGCATGCTAAATATAGAAACTCCTTTTGTCCATGTAGCCTATATAGCTATAGGCACATTAGCCCAGGTTGGACACTGCTACCTTTACCATCGTAGGGAAGACCATCCATGCTAAATTGCATTCATTTTTTAATCTGTACAGCTGAATAAAGCAGCAGCAGTTAGCTTACATAATGTATGCTTTGTTACTTGCTAATGTGAGGTACCTGATGATATCTATGATATGTTGTAAGCTAGTTGTTGTTAGCTAGCATGCTGTTAGCTGAAGATGCTAGTTGGTGATGATGCAGACAAAAGTAAATATGAGGCTCCTGTGTTAAGTGAGTGTGTGGGTGCAGGTAAAGTGTTCTCTTTGTCGTGGGTCCAACTCATTTACCTGAATTAGCATTTAGCATCAGAACAAATAGCATGTTGAAGACAGATGGAGCATTTGATGTCCACAGATTTAACAGCTGTTACTTTTGGTATTCAAACCTTTTTTGATGTGGGATTATTTAGATGGCTCAACTGTTTAAAGTCTACTTTTGTAATGCTTGCTGGTTAAGTTATTTCCCATTAGAGCTCAATCAGTATTATTGAGTCATGGGGGCAGGAGATGAGTGTCTGTTTTTATAGAGCTGATGATAAAGCCACTTGAATAAACACAGAAGTGACTGTGAGAGGTGGGCAAAAGAGAAGCTTAGCATGGGATTAATGCACACACACACACGCACACACACAACATGTTGTAACTTGAACTGCTGTCTGAGTCTCAGGCGGCAAGACGACATAATCAGCCATGTGTTGTGAGAGAGGTCGGGTTTGTTTCCCTGCTGTGTATCTTTTTCCATATACTGTGTGTATGACCCCTCTTTGCCAATGTAGCCAAAAGATGTAGACTTAACTCATTTTATTCCCCAAGCTTTGACTTTTTCATTTTTTCTCAATAATTTCTGACCTCACCCTCCCACTCCTTATCCCAACGCTACCATTGGCTACTAAACATTTAAATTCAAATAAGACCTCTATTCAAATCTATTTGAATGTCTTTCTTTTTGTTTTGCCTTTCTCTTTTTTATCCTTCATGTTTTGCTCCGGCCTCGTCTTCCGCCTCTGATTGGCTGATTTGAATTTTCAAAAAGTGACCAATCCCCCTTTTTTCATCCTCAGAGACACAGGATGTAAACTCATCCCTCCCTCCTTCCTTCCCCTCTTTTCTTCATTCCTTCTCCCAAAAACAACCAGATGGTGAGACAGCAGTGGCGAGACAGACAGCGACAGCCGGCGGAAAGCCCTTCGGAGAGTGACATCACAGTCTCACTCTCAAACTCTCTCTTGAAGGGTATAAAGGCCTCATTGTATCCTCCATCACATGGAAAAATGTTGGCGGAACGTTGTGAATTTGACAGAGTGCATCCATGGTCCAGGGTCAGTGTGACACAACACTCACACAGAAGCTTTACCCCGCAGTGTGTTCGTGCATAACGGACCTTTTCCTGGGTTCCTGATTGGTATGACTGGTGTTTACAGTATGTGCACTGTGAAGGATGCTAGTAAAAGAGAGCGTTGTCTAAAAGTACAATTGTGTGTGTAGTTAGTCTTTAACACGTGTTTCTTTAGTGACAGAATGATGGATCTGTGTATGTTAACATGTGTGAGGTCAATTGAAAGGCATAATGCAGTGCTCAGTGTTTCTCAGACAGTGGGACCAGCACATATACACATTTGAAACAGGGAAATTCCTTATGCAAATTAGAAGAAGCCTGGCTTGACCACAGTCTTGTGACTTTGACAGTGTGATGAAAAGGATCATAAGAACTGTCTCACAAAATATAAACTCCACCAGAAACAAAACCGCATGTTGTGGCAACATTCAGACATAATTAAAGTCCTTATTTTGAGATATAGTGATCAAGGTTTTTTCTCTGCTATTTTTAACTTAAGTCTGGTCAGAGCCTGAAAATACATTAGATGTTCCTAATAAGATAATTTCTGCTAGTTTAATGTAAAAGTTGTTATAATAATATAATTTACTAAATGCAAAAAAACTGTTTTTACACAAGCAACTCTTAACAGTGAACTAAACTGAAGAATAACAATGTCTAGTTGAGATTTAGGATTAAGAGAACATATCCTTATTTTAACATGTCCACACAAACCGAATTTCCCTCTATGGACTTTGAAGACGTTTATAAGAAGCGGAAATACCATTCTAATTTTTTTTAATTGTAGTTAACTAAGAACTCAGAGCTTTTTGACAGAAGACTTTGTACTTTAAATTAAATAATTAAGCTTCACTAGAATTTTTTTTCCAGATTTCTCATTTCCCAATCATGCCAATACTGTATCTAACATTTCAGAACCTCACGGACACTTACTTTGACGTCCTGCTCCAGTGTTCGTATCAGTTCTCCGTCCACCTGCCCTGTTTGGGCCACGCGCAGAGAGCGTCGCTCTGCTTTCCTCAGCCGGTACTGCAGGATGCGGCAGGTCTTGTTAGCCTGAGAAACAGCAGCAGTGTGAATGGATGAAGCTGTTTCATATTAATTATGTAGCTTCAAGGGAAATTCGCCAGGCAACAGTCATTAAAATACAAAAGAAGAAATAGAGACATCCATAATGCACCAGGACTTGTGTAGCACCTTTGTCTCAAAGATGACTGAAAGATTCAGATGATTGATTGTCCATCATTTTACTTCCCTGCTTGAAATGCATTAAATATGAAAATAAGGCAGTGTCTTTTGTCAGAACAAAAGTAAGAGCATTGGATGAACCAACATTTAAATTCTCTATATCTCTTTGTATCTCTCTTATCAATCAAGAACTACTGTCAGCCATTAAAAAGCAAACTGAAAGGTTTGGGGTATGTAAGTGCTGCTAGAAATTTGAGAAGTAACTCATTTTGAGAACATTTAAAAAATATTAACTAAAAGATATCAACACAAAACTTCTCCAGTTGTAACAAAGCCAATATGTCAGCATTTTTCTGAAATGTCCTATTTGAATATAAGTTGAGGCATTATCTAATGCTAACTTTTGGTGGAATTAGTATAAATATAAAAAGTATATAAACAACGTTTTTAAATGTTAACACCTATTTATTTTTATTTTAGTCTGAAAGAAGACATAATGCCCAAATCAACCGGTGTATGAACAAAATGCTTTTGCCTCAACGACTCGGCATAACATTTCATAACAGGATATAACAAAAAATGAGGTCACAGATTAATTGAGAGAGCTTTCATTTATCCGGCTAGTCCTGCACAGTCTTACCTGCTCCATCTGTTGCCGTAGGTCCTGCAGCTGGTAGACGTCGTCCTCCATGTACATGTCCCTCATCTCCAGCATCTCAGACCTCAACTCCTCCATCTCATCCTGCTCACAGACAAGCAGAGAGTGTATAAGTGCATTTGTCTCCTGCAAAATCAACCTGCATGGAGAGAGCCGTTTGGTGTTGTAGAGACTCTTAATTGTACCTCGAAGTGCATTATGCATTATGTGGGCCATAAAGGGAATGCTTTAATGTTTAATAGGAACCATTAGCGTCTTTGTGCTAAATGCAAGACAACCATCATCATCATCAAAACAATCACTGATGTTGTCATTAGCCACCACATTTTCATCTTCATCATCCTCATTATCAGCCTTTACAACAATGAGTGTCTTCTTAAAATAAACTGCCATGTAATATTCTCCCAAGTCAGGTAAAAGGGGTCATCAGAAGCAGAGATCTAGACGGTGTAAGTGGCAGAATGATGCACTAAGTAATATAATATGATAGATACTGTATTGATTTTCTTCTCTGGCTCGGGCACAGGAGGTCAAAGGTCAGGGTCAGGTTATCAGATTGCCTGAAGAGACTCTACCTGCTGGGAAACTGGAGAAAAGAAAATTCCTACACTATAAAAAGTGTGAGGTAAAAATATCTAAACAAAAGGCTTTCAAAAATATAGTATGGAATACAGATCTCTTGTGTCTTTTAAATATAAACGTTAGCCTAGCTTTTCTAACACAACTGATTTGGCAGAAACTACTTAGCAGATCATTTTGGGTAAATGGTGGGCCATTTTTACGGAAAAGCCTATCTGGCATGCTGGTTGGCATGAAGGATGCAGGCAATCAGAATTATTTGCGTCCAACCCAGCAGGTTAGCGAGTACAAGGGTAAACAGTGTATACACTCCATGCAGCCCACCACCTTCATCAGGTTCCTGTCAGTCAACATGTTAAACCTTTGTTCCAACATGTCAATAGATGCATGCAAGAAACCAGGTCCATAGTAGGGCTGAACAATTAATCGATTTTAAATCGAAATCGCGATTTTAAATGATGCAATTATCAAATCGCCTAAGCCTGCGATTTTGTTGTTGTAGTTCTTCTTGTGTGTCAGTCATCCACACCAATCAGAAGTACTGTGCTCCACATTTCCATTATTTTGGGAAAAAATCTAATTGCGATTTTTCTGACCAATATTGCGATTGCGATTCGCGATATTTGTTTTTAAGCGACCCAACGGAAGTTTATTGTAAAATGCGGCCATATCTCCGGCTAGGAAGGTCGCATCAACATGCTCCCGTCTCTAGCATTACTAACCTGACTCAGATGGTTTGATTCACCAAACCATCTAGGAAAGCTCCATTGGAAGCCATTTGGAAAAGGCAGGCACTTTCAAAAATACTTTGCAGGTGATTGGATCAATCTGTCTATCACCTTCTATCATGGGCCACTTCTGATTGGTTAACAATGGCTGGTACATGTGGAGCACAGCACTTTTGATTGGTGTGGATGACTGACACACAAGAAGAAAAAAAAAAAAATTGTTAAAAAAAATTGCAGGCTTTGCGATTTGATAATCGCATAATTTCAAATCGCGATTTAAAGTCGATTAATCGTTCAGCCCTACTGTAGTGTTTTTTTTCTAACACTTTTCTAGATATTCTACAGATAACTCATTGATTTCAGCCCGACAGCATACATTGCATCATTCCTTTGATTCATATTCAAGGTGCAGCCCTTGTTTAAGCATGTCAGTCTACTGATATGAACCGCACACCACCAAAAAAAGTATTGCGCATTATGGGAAAGCATGTGTAGGTGTTATGCAACTGTGATAGTGTACTGCAAAACACTGTATGTGATGTTTAACTAATATAGGTAAAAGGGGAACAAGCGAATAGTAAGTAAGTAGTAGTAGTATTAGTAGTAGTAGTAGTAGTAGTAGTAGTGCTGTCAAAATACTCTACAGTGAAGAATGTGGGTCAACCTCTGCAAAGCTCTGACTGTAGCAATAAGGAGCTCTGGGGATGTGCGTGTGTTTATGTGTGGATAAGACAGATAGAGAGTACGTGTGAGTGGGTCGGCTCTGCTGCTACTACAGTATAAACTATTTGTGTGAGTAGGAATCGTAAGCATGTTAATAATTAAGGTTACGTTTGTGGATTAGCATGCAGCAAAGGGAGTGCTTCTCTGAGTTTGTGGGTGTGGGTGTGTGTGCAAAATCTTGTGAAAGATATTTGTTGATGGAGCTAAAATGGACTGCAGCAAGGAGCAATCTGCAGGACTGACTACTTCATATCTGCAATACAGAGGAGAGAGGGGGCGGAAAAGAAAGTAAAGAAGGAAAGGTGATATAAAAGGAAAGAAAAGAAAAAATGGGGAAAGTAAAAAGAGAGAAAGAAATGTCAAGGAAAAGAAAGACCAAAATAGATCAGAGAGGTAGGGAAGGAAGGAAATGACAATAAAGGAAAGGAAATGGGAGGATAGGAGAGGAACAGCAGGAGGAGAATGAAAGAAAGAAAGAAAGAATATGACATGCAAGGTATTTCAAGAAACGAAAAATGGGAATACAGAACAAAAAACTGAGATGGGAAAAACAGAGCGTGAAAGAAATGCAGACGAGAAGGGAGATAAAAACACGACAGCAGAGAGCGAGAAAGTGAGGACACGGAACGAGGGAATCACAAGTTAATGTGGCGAGAGACTGCGAGAGAGAGAGGTGGTCCACTGACCTGCTTTACGCAGCTAACTGAAGGAGAACAGGGAAGATGGTGTGTGTCATGTGAATAAGAAACCAGTCAGGAGATTGAATCCCAATCAGATGAGAGCGAGCCAGGCAGGTCTGTGTTTTGTTACCTTGACAAAGAAACATAGCTGTTTCCCTCTGTTTCCAGTATTTGGGCTGCAGGCTGTAGCTTCATATTTAGGGTTTGGCTTGGTTTGTTTTGTTTTGACCATGCAGTGACACTGAAAGCACTAAATAAAGTTGCTAGGATTCAGTGATTAGTTCACAATTATTATATTGATTAACACACGACGTTGATAATCAATTAATTTGTGATTTTTAAAGGAAAAAAAGTTAAGATGATCTGATTCAAGCTTCATCATTGTGAATATGTTCTTGTTTCTTCACAACAGTAAACTGAATGTATTTAGTTTTAGATGTCATTTTGGGCTTTGGAAAACACTGGTCATCCTTTTTCACTATTTTCTTATTGATCAAACAACTAAATACTAAATAATCAACATTAATATAATCGTTAGCTGCAGCGCTACTACTTAAGAAAGCATGACACAAGATACATAAAAGCATCCATCATGTGTATGTCTGTCAAATGTAAAATCTTCAAAAGATCTAGCGTTTTTATAACATCAGAGAAAGAAATTAGCCATAAATTCACCTACATTACAAAGACTTCCAGATTCTGAGAAATACAGGAGATTCAATATCAACTTTTAATTTAATCATAGTATATTATGTAGTTAAAGTATAAGCTGAACTACCATGGCAACTCTTTTTCATTCAAATATTTTGATTATTGAATTTCAACAGTCATACAACATTAGCCTGCACAGATGCTTAACCATTATCTTAAATTGTGGTCACAGGAGAGACATTCCTCAAAATTAGGTTTGAAAGGCTCATCTTTGTGGGCCTGTCTGTGAAGTTGTAACATGAGGTCGGAAGTTAGTAGCTTCATGTTTCGCATGTGGACTCAGATGGTAATTAGATTCACTGTCGGGGTTCCTGGTGAGAGTGAGATACTTCAACAAGGTGTGAATGGTAGGAACGACAATCAGTCAAACTGCTGTTGTTGTGTGACAAAAGTAGGAAGTAGGTGAGGAAGTACGGTAGTTATTGTTGCAGGTAATATAGCTGGAATATTTAAATGTTAACTGTAGCCAATCAGTCATCAGAAAAATGTTTGCAAACTATTTGTTTATTAATAATTTGAGTCGTTTTTAAAACAAAAGTGGTTTTTAACATCTTAAATGTGGAGATGTGTTGCTTTTCTCAGTTTTGTATCATATTAAAAAGGGAATAACTTGGGTTTTGGACTGACACAACAAGATGGGACGGACCCTGAACCTTTCACAATTTCCTGACACTATATGGAGCATAAGATGAGTCTAGAAAATAACAGATCAATTAGTTATGAATATAGATAATTGTGAGTTGCAGCCCTATTGTTGACAATCATGATCTATAACACCAGAATATGAATTCATAATTACAAAGATTCCAACAGCTGTTGATCTCCCAATAACCGACCAAATGGGAAACAAGAAAGAGTCAATAGCCACTTTCACACCAAGTACTTTGCCGTACTTAGTTTCCAGCATTAGTTCCAGACCCGGCGCCAGAACAAATCTATAGAGAGGGCATATGATTTTCATGGGAGGGCACACAAAACTGTCATGTGCCGCGGCCAGTGGCGGTGCGAGAGATTTTCTTTTGGGGGTGCTGTGGGGTAGCTTGACATTTCATAGAGGGTGCTCAAACATGTAGGGTGTCCCATTAAGGTACCGGGCGCTACAGTGGAATGTTCTACTGCATCACTCCCCACACGCACATACACACACCCGTGACTGTTACTATAGCCGCTTTCACACCAAGTACTTTGCCTTACTTAGTGCCAGCACTTAGTACCCCCATGGAACTAAGTACAGATCGCGTTCACACCGGAATAATTTCTCTGAGAGAGGATTAGGCAAATGAAGCCGCTGACGTCACTTCTTCTTCTTCTGCTTTGGGTTTACTGGCAGGCTGCAAACCACTTCACGGCGTATACTGGCACCCGAAGTCCCCGGCCGGAAGTCCCCGGAGTTAGGGACTGGCTTCAGTAGAAGCTGCTGGGACTCTTGTGTTGCCATAAGTCTCTATCTGATGGTGTGCTGGGCTAATGCTAATAATGCTAATGCCAGCAAATAAAATGGCGGCTTCAAAACACTTTTTAGAGTTTTCAGGGGCGTGGTTTGCAATTCGCCCAGTCAATCCGAAATTGGAACTTTTTTCTCCCCAGGAAAGTACCTGCTCTCTATCAGGGACTGAAAAGGGGGTAAAAAAAGTTCTCATGAACTAAGTTCTCTTTTTGGTGAGAACGCAAAATCCCAGGAACTATCGGAACTAAAAGGGAAAAGTACGGGGAAAAGTACTCCGGTGTGAAAGCGCCTAATGCATCATAATATGCACTACATGAAGATATAGTGACAGATAAACAGACATTAAGTTCTAATATGCCTGAAAAAAATTATGGGTAGGAAATGGAGAAGAGGGAGCTAGATAGTGTTATCCCAAAACAAATTAGACAGTGAGATATTGAGAGGAAGCCGACACCATAAGAGCTTGTTGTTTTCATCGTCTGATTACTAACCTGGGGGCCTGTACTACGAACCTAACCTGGATATGTTTGAGTTAGCCGGTTGGCCTAATCCAAAACATACACGCTCTCGCTAAACGGTACTACGACGCGGGTTATCAAGCCAAGCCAGCTCAAGCCAGCCGTGTCCTATCTAGTTAGGTGCGCGTTCACATGAAAGGGGTGGTATTTGGAGCATACTGACAGCGCAGCGTCATACTTCCTGAATGAAAAGTCAACTATAATATATGAATAAGTTAAACTTTAAACATCCATGACTTAAACACTTTATCCAGGATAAAAGCCACATAGCTGCACCTGCAAGGTGAATACAGCTGGTAACAGAAAAAGTGTTTGAATGCGTACATTAACAGGTTTATGATATCACTGCCCTGTCTAAGACACGAGTGGCTCTGACTTTAATTACATTTGTCTCGAGTGTTTCGTCAACTTATGTGTTGCTTAAAATAATACTTCTGCATACAGTATGTGACACTGTGAGTGTTGCACAGCCAGATACGGCTCAGCTGACTCAGATAAGAAAATATATGATACATTATGAAGTGATATGCCGCGGACTGTACTTAATGTTACTCTGATCCGGTTACTTATGTTGTGGCAGATATTTAAGTAAGCTTTCTTAGCGCTAATGTTATAATAGTCAGATTGCTCTGAAGATGGGAGGTGATATTCTATTAATGTTCACGTTCACACAGTCGGTGTCTTTCCTGCAACGGCAGCTTTTCTGTATTTCCTTTATCCTGTAATATGACTTGATCGCTTTAAACTCCGCACACTGAGCTCTGATTGGTCAGCAGGCAGTGCTTTCACTGAGTTGAGCTCTTAGCCTGCAACCTAACCTGGTCCCGACCAGGTTAGCCGCTAAGCATAAGTTACCATGGAGATCTAGCCTGCTAAAAAGAGAACCAGCTTCGTATACCGGAAAGCCGGAGTTTTCCCTGAATTTAGCTGGCTAAGCGAAAATCCTGCTTCGTAGTATACCCCCCAGGTGTTCCTCACAGCTGAAGCTACAGACACAAACACTCACCCCACTGACAGGCCTCCCATGAGGCTTTGGGGTGGTCCAATAAGGTAGCTCTGTTTCATGCTGTCCTATATAATCAGGCAGCAGAAAATGTGCACTGCACCTACTAATGATGCTGTCTTATCTTTGCAGCCCTTTGAATATCACTAACAGCTGAAAATACTTTATGCTAGCAAACTAGTAATCATTTAGGGAAACGACTAATGATTATCTCTGTATGAAGATATACAAAAAAGTGAAAAACGTATTGAAATTGCTCATCTGTTCCCCAACAGCATTCCAAAATCATAGCTTTTTGATTAGCATTGGTTTGCAGCAAATGCTACCATTTGAGAAGATGGAACAGGGAATGTTGACGTTTTTTGTTTGATATGGCAAACTAATCAACACTTATCAGGTATAGATAATATAAAGCATTTATCCTGATTATTACGCTGGCTAGGATCACAAAAAGTAAGCCTATAGTGGAATATGTCATGATAATCAACCTGTGTCATTGTATTTTTAGAATATTGCAAGTGTATTTCATTAAGACAACCTTGCTTGTGTTTTACAAGAGTAGCAAGTGTCGTTGAAATTAAGTAAATGCATCAACATCACCATACAAATGAATAGAAAACCTTTTACTGCTTGTGTGTTTAGAGCAAGAATCAGGATTCTCCAACACTGTTGCAGCGCTCCCTGAGAAAAGAAGAGGTGGACCTCCTGATGAGGCGACAGACGAGTGCTGTTGATCAATCACCCTCCACAATCAATCTCTGACAATTATTGTCTTGTCTGGTACCTGCCAGTTAGTGCTTAGAGACATGCTAATATAATTGATCATTCCCCTAATCAATCACCCTTATTGGCTTGCTGGTGGATTCATATTACATTCCACCGCATGTGGACCTGTGGGAGCTGAGAGATGCCTTTAGTAACAACACCTGAGGCCTGTACTACTTCAGGGAAAACTTGGGGTTTCCGATCCTACGACGCCGGTTCTCTTTTTAGCGGGCTAGATCTCCATGGTAACTTATGCTGCGCGGCTAACCTGGGCGGTATACTACGAATCTAGTTCAACCCATCTTGGATATGTTTTAAGTTATCCGGTTGACTTAATCCAAAACAAAGCCGCTCTCGCTAAACTGTCCTACAATGCTGGCTATCAACTCGTTCGCTCAAGCCAGCCGTGTCCTATCTAGTTAGGTGCGCGTTCACATAAAAGCGGTGGTATCTGGAGCATTCGACCAATCACAAACATGGAGAAGCGTACTGACAGCGCAGCGTCATACTTCCTGAATGAAAAGTCAACTATAATATTAGACATATGAAGAAGTTAAACTTTAAACATCCATGACTTAAACACTTTATCCAGGATAAAAGCCACATAGTTACACGTAAAAAGGTTCGCATGAACTAATTTTAGTACCGGCTCTTTTTGGTGTGAACGCGATCATGAACTAAGTTCGCATGAACCTTTGTGGGAAAAGTACCGCAGTGTGAATGCGCCTATTGTGATTGGTCGAATGCTCCATATACCACCCCTTTCATGTGAACGCGCACCTAACTAGATAGGACACGGCTAGCTTGAGCGATCCACTTGATAACCCGCGTCGTAGTACCGTTTAGCGAGAGCGCGTATGTTTTGGATTAGGCCAACCGGCTTACTCAAACATATCCAGGTTAGGTTGAACCAGCTTCGTAGTACAGGCCCCTGGTGAATACCCCACTTGTCACAATAATATTATCATGCCATTGCATATATGTGGTATTTTAGAGTTGACTATATTGATTAAGGCAATAGAATATGATATTCTGCTTGCACCTGCGTGAAATGGCGCATACCGGAAGTACGGTGTCGCCCTCGGCCCAAAACCCGTATGTGTGTGTGAAAGAAGTATTATTTTAAGCAACACATTAAGTTGACTAAACACTCAAATCAAATGTAATTAAAAGTCAGATCGTGTCTTAGACGGGGCAGCTAAATATCATAAACCTGTTAATGTACGCATTCAAACACTTGTTCTTCTTTTACCAGCTGTATTCACCTTGCAGGTGTAACTATGTGGATTTTATCATGGATAAAGTGTTTAAGTCATGGATGTTTAAAGTTTAACTTCTTCATATGTCTAATATTATAGTTGACTTTTCATTCAGGAAGTATGACGCGCTGCGCTGTCAGCATGTGAACGCGCACCTAACTAGATAGGACACGGCTGGCTTGAGTGATCCACAGTTTGATAACCCGCGTCGTAGTACAGTTTAGCGAGAGCGCGTATGTTTTGGATTAGGCCAACCGGCTAACTCAAACATATCCAGGTTATGTTGAACCAGCTTCGTAGTACAGGCCTCTGTTGACATGCTATCCCACTGAGGGTAGCGATGATGTAGGGTTGGGCTGGTTGCTGAAGCATTGGGGTTTTTCAATTTGACAAAAATAATATGTTCCTCGACAAGTTATTTGAACTGTTTCATGTTTAAAAAAACATTCAAAACTGAAATTTGGAGGCCATAATGCATGTTTCCCAGAGTATTTTACTCTTCTCAGGATGGAAACAACCCTGAAACTAGACAATCACAGGATAGTTATCTCCCTGTTATACAAATGCAAATATAACACCTTGTTAAATTTGCAGCAAGACAGATTTCTCTGCAGGCTGCAGCTGACAACCCCGAGTCTGATGGGTAAAATTACCGAGTCCTTTCCTCCATCATGTGAGCTGACAACAATGACTGGCAAAGTATGTTGAAAAGGCACTACCTGCAAAATACTACATCCACACATATTTTACTTGTTTACATCTTAAAAATTGCATGTGTTTATATTCCATATGATACATGCCATGTTGAGGCTGCAAGGCTACATGTGTTGCTCATGTGTTTCATGTGTCTGTGGGGTTGCATGCTCTCTAATCATAACATCATCATCCCTGTGAGTAGCATTGGATGGAGTCCAAAGGCATTTCTACACTGCAAATCATAGTGAACAAACTGAACTCAACTGACTTTATATTACACCATGCTCATGATTTAAATAGTTTTAGCATATAGGCCAAAAAGCAACAGAAAGAAACCAAATTCTAAAATAGGCCGGTTAGGCCTTTTGTTTATGTTTGTCATTTGAAAAACCCATGGGACATTTAGTCACAATTATAGTTGACACTTATTCGAATATATTGGACTTACCTTGAGGTAATCATTCTCAGATCTCAGTTCTTCTATTTCCCGTACAAACTCCTCATGCATGCCATCCATAAACTCCTCTGTGAGGTCTGAGAAAGCCAGGGATGTGCTGGGGGGCACCCTGCTGTCAAACGAGGTGACCGAGCGCTCCTCGCCTGGGGATATGCTCCCTTCCCCTGTCTCCACGGCCAGGGAGAGCCGGTCCTTGTAGTCCCTCTCTGAGGAGAAGCAGGTGGTCCTGGCGGTGGCATGTTGGCTAGCTCTTTCTGCCAACACGCCATCCCTGAGCGGCTTGTCTCCGTCTAGCCCCCCGCCTCGGCTGCTTCTCGACTCGGCGTCGCTACTCACAGCGTCCGCTGAGAGCTTGTTTTCCTCGGAGGCGCAGTCCGAGAGCTCGGAGCTACTGTCGGTCGGGGAGAGCTTCCCGGTGGCACAGCCGGAGTCCTTAGATAAATCGTCGGAGCCTGTGCTGGCGTCCGAAACCTTACGCCGACCCCCGGTGCTTTTCACTGCGTTGGCCGTTTTAGACGAGGCTGAGGATGATTTGCCCGTCGGTTTGCTCTTATCCGCTTTACCTTCCTTTCCAGCGAGACTTCCCACGGGGCTGCGACGGGAAATGCGGCTGCCCAGGTGAATGCCTCCCGGCTTAACGCTCAGAGTCGGGGTCCCAATCCCTCCGCGAATCTTGGTGAGCGACCAACCGGGTACATCCTTCGGTCTGGCCGGGGAGGGAGCCCGGTTTAGCTTTTTCTTCTTGCCTGAAGGCTGAGCGGACACCGCCGCAGAGAGCTCCGCGGTTTCAGGCCGGTGGGTTGGCTGCTGCTGCCCGGGCACCGCGTGCTGAGTTTGCCCGCTGTCCGAGCCCTCCGCCCCGCCTCCACTGTCCATCTTCTGCCGGAGATGTAGCCTCCGTTCCTTGACCGAGACGAAGACGAGGTCAGCCGGAGAGGTATGGACATCAACTTCCTTTGTTTTTGTCATTCATTCCGTTTAGGCCGAAACAAATAAAAAAAAATTGAAACGAAACCTCCTATTTTGCGGAAACGGGAGGCAGAAGTTGTAGTTTGAATAAACAACTGCAGAGCACACAAAAGGAGGGGATCCTCGCTCCGTCCACAATGAGAGCTCAGAGCTCCTATAGTGCAACAAGGCGAAGAAGCAGGAAGCGTAGTCCAAAAACTGCAGAAACGCAACATACAATCCCGGTTTCCACGGTGTGTAGTAGTAGACTTGTAAATATTTCCGCGTTGTTCTGATAGATCTTCTCCCCCACGTCAGGATATCTGTCCGGATGACATAAACTAGCCGGCCGGTTCCTGTTCAGAGTGTTGGTGAAAACAGAGAGGCAGTGTGGTGGATGGTCTACCCTCTCTCCCTCTTTCTCCGCCCAGATAACGGGATGTTGCCCTGGAGGAGAGAGAGAGGGAAAATCTAGTTTCTGCAGCTCTCTGTCGCCACCCTTGCAGGATATTAGAAGGGCAGACGAGCAGGAAAATAAAATAATATTGCTCTGAGAGATGCATGAGGAGCAGGGTTCACCATTGCTCACTATGCATTGCTTTAAACCCAAAGCTATGATGGTATGTTTTGCCATTGATGCATTCTGTTGTACTCTACATACACACAGAACAAATGTTACAAGGAAAAGGAATCTCTTAAACATCTTTACCTGGAAAGATATGTGTAAGGGATAAGTAGAGTCTTAATAGCACGACAATAAATGTAAACAAACCACCCAAAAATGTATCTATTTTATAGACATGTTGAATTGAATCAGTACAAGTAAGAATATTTTTTATTTGGTAGTTACTGTAAATAGAATTACATATCTTCAGCAAAAATCCAACCTAATGCGCTTATTCTTTAAAACACGAGGATATCCTAATGTGTCTGCAGTAGCCTATGTCTGAACACCATTCCCATCATGATTAATGCACATCCTTGTGGGATTCATCATTTGCACATGGTAACACATTACAGTAAGTCTCGAGTTACGTGTGCGTGAGGATAGATGAGTGTGTGACTGTGTGTTAATTTGATACAGGTAGATTAGAAGAATACACTAAAATAACAATGGTAACGTCCTAACGTTAAGAAGGTGTGTAGAAATACATGTATTAAAAGTATTAGACAAATTGAAATATTGACCTGATGGTGGTACTTTCATGGATTCATCCTCTGGGGACCATGAATGTTTGTATCAAATTCCATAGTTTTTTATTTAATAGTTTGAGAAATTCTAGTAAAAGCCTTAAATGTTCTACTGTATGTGTGAAAGAAATAGATTATCACATTTTATAGTGCTGCTGCAATGAGTCCAAAAACTGTAAATTAGCATGTTAGAGCATTACCTTTTCTTAAAGTGTTTTTTATGTAAGATGAGTTAAGGAAGATCAAGTTAAAGGTGGTTACTTACAAGTAGCTTAATGAGGCTAGATAGATTGTCACGGACATGTAATTACATTAACAGTCAGTCTTTAGCTTAGTGTTGGCAGCGTTAAATTCATTTCACTGTTTTGTGAGCTTTTTATTTTCAAAGCTGCATTAAACCTTCAAAAAAACATAAAAGTGGTGTTTTTGTTATCTTGCTGAACAAAATGGTGTCTTAAACAGATGTTTTTTTTCTGTAATAATACAAAATCTACAAAAGAAATCTTTTTTTGTCGAGGACCCAAAAAAAACTACAGTGCTGCATCCCTCTATTATTCCGCTTTATTTAGTGAAGTCTTGAAGTATGTACCTGATCATACTGTTCCCAAAATGTTACTCAACTACATTCCCTTATACATACTTTTTCATATACAGAGCAAGCAGGAACCATTAAGTTAATGGGTAAAAATATGTTTCTGAAGTATTCTCCACAAGTGACAGGGACATTATGTCATCTCCAGCTATTAACCGATGGTTCCTTTCATTATTAAAGCTAAAAAGTAGTGTGGGACTTCCGCCTCTTCCATCTATTCCCCATTTCTAATAATAACCTGTCTTGTAATGCACTGTTGAGGAACCTGCGACCAACGTTTTTCATCTCCGGCCTTGTCAGGTATTGAACAATCAATAAATAAAGAACACAGAATTATTCAATATAAAACACAGAATTTGTGTGATTATACTAAATGATTTACAAATAAACACCACTGCATATTTACAACTGTTACACATGCTGATGTAACGCAAATGTTTTCAACTTGGGATCAATAAAGTATATCTTATCTTAAGATGATCGATGGCTACTGCCATATTTGCAAAATGTGCCTCTGAACCTTGCCAAGTGCATGTTTCAGGCTCATCAATTAACAACAGGAGGGTGGCGTAGGCAGAAATCAAAGAGTGGGTGGGCCCAAAAAAAATCAGGTGGGCCCAGCCTGTTCAAGACCAAACATACTTAATATGTCCTAAAACGCATTTTAACTGAAATAAGCCACTATTAAGCCAACTATACTTGCCTAATTGCAGAAAAGTTTATTCAGACAGACACATATTAGAAGTCATGTTATAGGCACACCACACCAGCACAGTAGCCTATAACATGACACGGCTGCCGCTGCACAAACACACAGTTGCCAACAGCTGCACAGCATCAACAATAAAGCATGGATACGCAGAGCGGTGCGGACATACTCATTATGGAACGGCGGCCACATAAACACACTGGCGCGCACGCACACAAACATTGCGTAAAGTCCAATTGCTGCAAAACTATCAAAAAACAATAACTGTAATTAATAATTATTTGTTTGTTTATTTATTTGTTTTTATGTTTTTGTTTTGTTTGTTTTTCATTAACACATGTATTACTTTAAGAAAAAAAAAAAATATGTATGTTAAAAAAAAAAAAATTGGGAGAAAGGGTGGGATTAAATAAATGTAAACTTCTTCCCATGGACCCTTTTCGGATGTGTATTTAGATCATTTGTTTATATATAATTTAGAATCAGTAATATGTTTGTTTATCAATTTGACACTGCTTACATTTCTATATAAATCTCATGTTTCATTTCATTTTCATATTTAATTTTTTGTTTTATTGTTTTACACATTCGAAATAAATCTAATAAAAAAAAAAAAATGAAATATACTATATACATGTAGCCTACAGTCCAAATACCTTTGAAGGTTACAGCAGGAGTCGACGGGGCTTTGTGTTGAACACTGAAATAATGTCCTTGTAGTCCAAGGATTCAGTCAGTTCTCTTTCAAAGGAGAGCAGGGACAACGAGTTCAGTCTGTCTGTGTTCATTGATGCCCTCACCCCCGTTTTTACTCTACTGACAGTAGAAAAGACAGTCTTTCCACAGTACAGCTTGTTATGGGTAACGTGACGAGAGCCCGAAGGAGACGATTCATTTGAGGGAAAATGTCAGTGGGACATGAGTCGAGCACCTCCACGAGTGATGGGAAGGTTATGCCCGCTGTCACCTTTCTCTTTAGCTGCTGTACAAAGACTTCGTGTTCTGCATCTTCCACACAGATGGAAAAGTGTGTGCTGGCCAGTGTTGGGACTAACGCGTTACAAAGTAACGCGTTACTGTAACGCCGTTATTTTTTACAGTAACTAGTACTCTAACGCATTACTTTTTAAATTCAGTAACTCAGTTACCGTTACTACATGGTGCGTTACTCCGTTACTGCGTTAGTTTTTTTATATAGTCAACAGCCAGGTGAACAGAGATGAGAACTGTACTTAAGTACAGTACTTGAGTAAATGTACTTAGATACTTCCTGTGTCACATGTGGATACGGGCTGTGGGCGTGTTTGTGTTGTTTACTAACAAGACTATCATGGCGGCGGCGGAGCTCAAGTCTAGTTTCTCCACCTGGAGATATTCTCACTATTTCACTTTTGTCGAGCACAAAGAAAATAACGTTTTAGTTAAATGTAAGTTGTGTGCTGGCGGGTCAAAGAGCCTATCTACTGCCCAAACCAGTCATTCAAATCTCTTAAAACATCTGCAAAAACAACATGCTGGGACGAAGCTAGTAGCTAAGACCACAGAGACTCGCCGACGCCACTCCACCTCCACCTGCACCTAAGCAACAGCGGCTGGATTTTAACCAAGGGACTGCTAGCCAGGGAAAAGTCGATAAAGCCATTGCACGGTATGTTGTAGAACACATGCAGGCTATTGCTACAGTGGAGTCACCCGCTTTCAGGGAGCTAGTTAGCATGATAGCATGTCCGGGCGGCACACGGCATATGAAACGGAAAACTTTTTCCAACTACCTGGAGAAAAAATATGTAAAGCCAGCTAATATCGATGCTATCCAGATTGCATATAATGCATGTCAAGTTGATCAACAGATTGTATTATTCTCCAATGCAATAACAGTACTGAAATGAAGGCTATAAGGGCATTAATATAATGGGAGCCCTTTTTTAAGTAACTAAAACGTTACTTTTCACAGTAACGCATTACTTTTTGGTGTAAGTAATCAGTAAAGTAACTTAGTTACTTTTGAAATGAAGTAACTAGTAATGGTAACTAGTTACTGGTTTTCAGTAACTAGCACAACACTGGTGCTGGCAGGCTGAATTAATTCATTGTTACCAAAGGTGCTAGACCGAGGCAACAATGCAGCAGCGGCTTTCATAAACCCGTATGTGTCCGCCTTAAAACGAGTGTCCAGTTCCATAATCTGCCTGTCAAGCACATTATTCATAATGTTTTTTAGGTCGGAGTTGTCCTTTACAGGGGAGGCTTTGCCCAGGGTAGATTCAATTTGCGAATCGCCAAATTTACCTGGCAACCTCCTCTTTCGCGACCCAGTGACGTCCCAGTTAATGATGTCGTGTTTCTTCATCAAATCATCTGTCAGTGTCACAAGTTTAATGAAGTCACTTTCTGTTTTCCTCAATGTATTGTAGTTTTCCTTGAGACCCTCGATTAGATCGATGCAATCTGTGACTGATATAGTAGAACATTGCAGGCCTTTTGTTGCGTAATCACTAATTTCAAACAGCCTGTTGAACATGACGAGAATAAACACACATTTCTTCGTCTGCATCTGCTGAAGTAGAGAGTCAGCTTCGATTTTGGAGTGGCCGGAGCTCTGAGAAAAATCAGCCAGTGTCTCCAAAATTGGTCCAAGGAGTGTCAATACTTTACTGACAGCACAAGACCATGAGC
Source organism: Pseudochaenichthys georgianus (assembly GCF_902827115.2). Taxonomy (NCBI): domain Eukaryota; kingdom Metazoa; phylum Chordata; class Actinopteri; order Perciformes; family Channichthyidae; genus Pseudochaenichthys; species Pseudochaenichthys georgianus. The sequence goes on along the minus strand of NC_047509.1, from coordinate 28,480,981 downwards.
TCCATCGGACATCACAGGATCTCTCCAGTTCCAAAGTTGGTTTCCCGGGACGCAGCTCTTTTTAGATTTCAATAAATCTAGCATGTCTTCGGGTCCCCGTCATGAAACTGTGCAGGTTGTTAATGACATCAAACATTTTTGAAATGCCGGGAGAAACTTTTGATGCTGCGCACAGGACGAGGTTTAGGCGATGGGAATGACAATGGACATATATGGCGTGGGGAAACGTTTTCTTTAAAATCATATGCACCCCTCCTTTATTGCCGGACATGACCGATGCCCCATCGAAACCAAATCCAACGCACAACTTGGGGTCAAGCTGCAAAGGCTCCAGCACTTGCAGGATTTTCGCTGATATGGCATTTGCGTGCATGTCTCCAGTCTCCAAAAAACCCACAGCCCTTTCCTTGATCATACCTTTGTGCATGTATCGGATACATACTATAAAAGTCAGCCGAATTACTATTGATACTGCAAGGAGACGTATTTTGTGAAAAGAAATTGAAGATGTTGTTTAATTGTTGATATATTTATGATCCACGTCAAGTATTCAGTTGTGGCAGCAGTTCTCCTGTTTGTCCAGAAGTCTTCTCATCAGGGCTCTATAAATAAAGAACTACGGCAGATGTGTAATATTTAATGCAGCCGAACCGTGTATTACAATGCCGTTATGTGATGACTTCCAAAGAGAAAAGCAAGCACACTCTGAATTAGGTATTATTTTATTTTTCGTTGTCGGATATCATATCTTATTAACACCATATCCCAGCGTGCATTGCGGCTAAAACATCCAATCAACGAGCTTCAAGCTGAGGATCTTGGGTAATCAGTTTGGTGGGTTTGTGGTGTGTTTCGCTCGAAATGTCCCGTCTGTTTCCGGTGACTTTATTTACGGCTAAAAAGCCCAAGATTATAGAAATAAATGAATAAATAAAAACAAGGATAATTGTGTGTTATTGTTGAGTAAATAACAGTGTGTTATTTAGAAAAGAATAACAAATTAGAAGGAAAAGATTTTTAAAAAAATACAGATTTCAGTATTTTGAGGCTCTGAGCCTCACAGACGGAAAAAAAGTCAGACATTATACGATTTAAAATAAAAACAAATAAATAAAAAGATAAAACACTGGCATGTAATTTACGTTAGAATAAATAGAATGGTTTTGAATAATAGATGAGAGTAAAATCTACTTCACTTTACAGCCCCACCCACTTTTGGGGAAACCAACGCTGTCATTTGAACGGCGATCAAGCCTGAAGCCACAGAGATCTTCTGTTACTGTCCTTTCTTCTTAGAGGAAGTACAGAAACACGTAACTCTGGATTTGTTTTAATGTTTGAGGTGCAATAAACGACACAGCAGCTTTTTGTCATGTTAAAACTATTATTTTCTGCCTTGCTCATGAGAGTAACAGCTGGCGAAATTACAGCCTCGCCTACTGATTTTAATTTAACCATATATCGAGCCCGATTCTTGATTTCAAATGTGTGCTCTAAAATGATATTTATAAATAACTATTATCATTATTATAAGCAAGACAATAAATGGCAAAGATATGTAGAAAATAAACGTATTTAAGATACGTTCATAACAAACGTAACGTGGAAGAAAATATGCTTCTAGAAGATTTGTAGAAAATAAACATATTTGAGATACGTTCATAACAAACGTAATGTGGGAGAAAATACGTTTCTAGCTAAACGTAATTGAGAATGCAGTTTAGTTCTGTGGGAACGTAATTTTTAGGAGACAGGGTTGGGCAGCAGAGCACTGGGAGCAGAGGGAGGTGAGTTGCGGCGAGTTGCCGTACAATATAACGAATATGACGGATGCGACGGAAATACACCCGAGCAGATATGGTACCCCGAGCAGATATGGTACCTACACCTGGGTTGCGTTCCAATAGTCCATTTAGCTTAAGAACCTTCCTAACCAAGTGAAATGACCCGGAAGTACGTCAGTGGCAGCCATGTTAAGTGCCGTTCCAATTCTCAAAGGCCCAATCCCAAACCACTCCCTCGACGCTACCCCTCCGTGATGGAGTGAACTCCGTCTGTAGCCAAACTTGCAGCTCAACGAGGCTCCCTCCTGTCAGATGGAGGGAGTAAACACAGCAGAAAGCTTTGGGACGGCCTCCCCTCTCTCCGGCAGAAACAGGAAATGCCGTAACTGTATGTAACAACGGTTTCAAGTCAGCATCTCTTAGACAAAAAGTTTAAATGAATAACTCAAATAAAACTCCAAACATCTTTCATTGTGTTTCAAAGCTCTTTTAGTTTTAAACCTGATGTTTATAAGCTTCTTAGTTTTTGCAACGGTCTGTAAATATACACAACTTTATAATAAAATGCACACATGTACCTTTCTCTAGACTAAACACAGGTATGATCCTAAGTTAAAAACATATGAGGTTATCATGAGGTTGTTAACATCGCAATTTATCAGTGGATGTTTGCTGGAACTAATTGTAAACAGCTTGTTTCCTGACGGACACACACAGCGTGACTCCGGTCAGGTAGAGACCGGTCTCAAGTCAGCACCGCTGCAGACTCGCTGTTTGAGGGCTTGATAGCCCACTCCCCCTCCACACTCGTTGCTTTGGAATAGCCCTCAATATGGCGGACCCTCCGCGTGAATGCGCAAACGGAGGGGTAGGGTGTAGGGGTAGAGTGTAGGGGGCGGTTTGGGAATGGGCCTTAATGAAAGGAAAGGAGGTTTCAAACTTCCTTTATAACCTCCTTTAGCTTAGGAACCACTGGACCTCCCTTATGGCCCGTCCACACTACAGCGTTGACAGCGTCGACAGCTTCAATCTGCCCATTCACTTTGAATGGGGTGACGTCACGTTGCCTCGCTTTTTCGCCGAACTGAATTGTGGGTAGCATAGCGGTCCGTCTCCGCCGTCTCCGGCACCAGAAGTTGAACAATCAAATCCCGTTTCGGAAAATCTGACAGCTCAAGCCGTAGCCAATCAAACCGCGTCTAAGCTGGGAGAGATATCCCGCCGTTCATTTCTATATTTCAAAAAAAGATGGAGGAGAAACTAATTATCGCTGGAGCAAATCACCCGGTTTTGTATGACCAGACCCTCTTCACCTACCGGGATACAAACCGGAGGAACCAGGCATGGAGGGAGGTGGCAGAGACAGTGGGTGAAACTGTTAGGTTTTCGCCTGTTTGGGGAGTTTATATATATATTGCTCCCATAAAATCCCCGGGGGTTTTTGCTTTGTATGTCGGGGGCGGGAGATTCATGTGATTGGTTGTTGGTCGCGTTGCGTGAATAAAATCCCCAAGCTTCAGACACACCCAGCTCCAAGCTTTTTTTGAAGCTGTAGTGTGGACGCTACGTTACCGAAAGAAGAGGAGAAAATGCTGCCCCACAATGCATTGCAGCCGCAGCATTTGGCGTCACACAACAGTCGGCCGTTCACGGAAACAAACGATTATGACGGAGAAGTTATAGGCTATCATGAAAGTTACGGTGCTTATTAAGCATTTTAAAACGTAATTGGTAAGTTGCCAAAGTGCTTTGTTTTGAACGTTCATCAGTATTATAATCAAAAAGAGAAATATGAACGTTAGTTTTTACTGAAATTGTCAAATAAAGTCACCATTTCACAGTCTTTACTGAGCTGTGTGGGGTTTGTTCAACTTTTAAAAGATGTTTGAATGGTGATATACACAGTGATAGGTGTTAAGGACTAACGTTTATAATAAATACATTTGTATTTATTTTAAGATATTTTCATACAATCATACGTATTGGGATCATTTGTATTAATGTGGACCGGAGGGAGAGGGTGATGAGCATAAGTTTCACTTTTCTTTTTTATTTTAATTCTTTGGTCATGAAGAATATGTTTCTCTGTTGTCCACGTTCATAAAGCATAAAACAACAGCATCAGAGCACGGTGCAGAGTCTCTAGATGAGTTTACAGTAGTCCCTCGTTCTTATTAAACATCCATGTTGTAGTCCGCTATAGAAAACTGTAGTTTCCATAGTTTCCCCACAGCAGCAGACGCACATTTATGACGTCCTCTGGCTCATCATAAACACGTCGGATAGTGAAAGTGCATTCGGATTCTCTAAAGTACCGCAGTCTCTTCTCCTAAGTCCTTTTGAATTCTCCTATCCACTATCCCTTAACCCCGTGACGTTTCACTCAGAGGTCAAGGAATAGGAGATAGGGTTAGAATTTAGGAGCTGATTTTTGTATTATCAGAATGCAACCCGGGCCTGGCAACCAAACGGAAGTGTAGTACCGCCATTTGGCCACCACGAATATTTTCATCAGAGTCCGGCGCACTTCCTGGGGGCTTGGGTTTGTCAAGCGAAGCGGAGAGAATACTTACTTCCGGGAGTAATATTCTGTAAAGCAAATGAGCTAGCCCCCAGGAAGTGCGCCGGAGTCTGATGAGAATATTCGTTGTGGCCAAACGGCGGTACTACACTTCCTTTAGGTTGCTGGGCCCGGAAACACTTTTTCCCATTGACTTACATTGGGAAAGAGTGGTCTGTAACTCGTTGGATACTTTTTTTTCAACTAAATAAACAACCTAGTATGAACACTTGTATAGCCCTTATTAAAAACATTCGTTCCTCAAGTTGTAAAAATGTGCTAATAACGTTATTCTGAGAGTTATTTCCCTCTGCATTATGAACGTGTATCCAACCCACGGGACCGCGCCACCCGGCACGTTCATGTTACGTGTTACGTATCTTTACCCATGGATGCACAATAAGAACGGACCCATATCGCCTTACTGCCATCCCACGGAGCTGTAATAATGGATATATTGCACATGTTTGCTGTAATTCATCATTTGTAAAATATTATACTACATGGGCTGTATGATTAAATCTTGTACCGTAAATGTTGTATTAAATAAAGTTAATATTACCGACGTTAGATTAACGTCCCTGTAGCTTATTATTGCACTAAGAAGCTTCTTGCACTGTGTACATATATATATATATATATATATATATATATATATATACGGTGCAATAACTCTTTCATGCTAAATGAAGCTCTGTTGGATATCACTAGATCCTGTTACAGCGTAACATAAGTAGTGTACATAACGATTGATGTGTACATTAGCATAATTACTAGCTAGCCGCTAGCTGCTAACTGCCGCCTCGTTAATATCAAATCCATCATAATAACAATCCATTACCATGCTGTTATGAACGCACGGTGCTGTTACGTGTACGCAAATTGACGTGCTTGATGTGAACGAGCATTTTGGTTAAAGTTGCGCATGCGCTATGAGCGCACATACGGGTACTTCTCAGGCATGCCGGGTAATCTGTGACGTTTCACTCTCTCAAAAGTTGGGCCATGTTATCATCATGCGCTAATGAGCAACTCTCATAGGAATGAATGAGGCCCCGCCTCCCACGCATGGCTCCGACCCTCGGTCTCCAACTTGTGTTTATTAATCAAACAAATAAATAAACACAAGGATAATTATATGTTATTGTTGAGTAAATGGAGAATTGCACAGGGGAAAATAACGTATCTATGCCACAATTTTAGATGCGGATTTTGTTAAACTAATACGTTTGCGCTGTGGACCAACACTATACATTGACGGGGAATGGGGTAGCAATAAAGATAACACCATTAAACAGTTCCACAACATAACAGAAATAATATCGATAGCAGCATCCCAAGCAACCACCTTGGTGACAATGAAAACGTTTGTATAGACACAATTTCCTGAAGTCATCTTCGTAATAACTAGCAAACTAAAGATCATGTGCATCCACTGCACACATAATCTGAAATAACAACTCATATTTCTCGCATCAAATGACATCAAAAGGCATTTTAATGGCCAAACTAACTTTAAAATAGGCATTTTACACCGAGAATAAAACGAAGTTCGGCCATGTTTTTTTTTTCTGCAGGGAGACATTTGAAGATCACGTGACAGACGCCAGCCATTGGAATGAATGGTGAAAAAAAACGTAGGGGTCTTACAATTTCAGAGGCATTTTTGTAGAAATACTACGCCCTACGTTGTGGACCAACGTAGTTATTACACGTTTTTTTATGAGACTGGGTTGGTGTTGCTGGTTATGAAGACGAGTTGAATCAGCAGTGCTACTGCCTGCTGACAAGAGGCGACAGATACATTATTTCTATGTCTGCTCTCCATTTAGTTATTTTGCACCTTATGAGAACCATAGGCGCTGCTTGCAATTATTTTCTGAAACTAGATTTTTTAAATATATATTATATAATTGATGTCATTAAATCGGAAAGTAAATTAAAAAAGGATGCCAAGCAGGAATATCTATACGAGGATGAAACATTACTGTCGGTTTGCTGGAATAATCTTTTCAATTTTTATAAATGTTTTATTATTATTTTACCGTTGAATTAGCCAGGCTAGCATTGTATCTCCTGTTCCCAGTTTTGATGCTAATGTTTGCTCACTAAAAGGCAACATCAATCTTTTCATCTAACTCATGTCAAGACATTAAATGAGCTTATTTCCCAAATGTTATTAAACTGTTCCTTTAAATGTTTCCTCAGTGTTCGTCAAATTCTTTAAGCACTCACACATAATGTAAACACTCGCATGCAATCATTTTCAGCATTTTAGCCCGAACATTTCTTCATTTCTTATCAGTTGCACATGTTTTATTAATATGCATTTTTGCACGCACCTCTGGGTGTTGAAGGGGTTCTGCAGCAGTGTTGTCAGCTTTACTGATTATTTTCAATCCCTGTGCAAGAGTCAGAAGGGGAAGTTATGTCTCCTGTGAGTAAAGTGAGTCTCGTTGCCAGATTGATCTAGAATCACTCTTTTCTTGAGAGCTCCCTCCCAGCTGGGTTCAGTAGATGGCCTTCATAAAATGATATCAAATCACAGACCCTCTGCTGACACTGCTGGATCTCGCCTGGGGCACCTCGAATTGTGTGTGTGTGACTGTGTGTGTGAGTATATGTGTGTGTGACTGTGTGTGTTTGAGTGAGTGAACCCTTATCATCATTTAAGATAATACATTGAGTGCAAATGTGAATATGATTAATATTTTGGCTTTAAAAAGCCTGGTTATTGGATTTAAAGTTCAGATTGGCTTAAAGCAGTTTGGCTGTTTGTTCTGGATTTCATCTCAACTAATTCAAATGTAATCAAGTATGTGGTTGAGGGTCAAAGCCTCTGCCATGTTGAAGTGTCCTTAAGCAAGGCACTACATCCCTATGAAAACTATAGGTTACTTACGTAACTCCAGGTCTCACAGTAACATGAAGTGAGATGTCTCACTATGGGATGCGCCTCATCGCGGAGCAAACAGAAGCATCAATCTCATTACGTCAATCCTGATTGGCTGGTGATCTTGACGTCAGCGTCAGGGAATTCACCCCCTATAAGTAGCTTGTGCCACAACGCATGCGTCATTCAAAATAAGCACCTCTTCTCGCTTCACCATAGCAAGGAGGGCCGTCTGGTGAGACATCTCACTTCATGTTACTCTGAGAACTGGGGTTACATAAGTAACCTATAGTTCTCATTCATAACACTCCGTTCGATGTCTCACTATGGGAAATTGTAGCTCCCGTATTGCCAGACGAGCTTATCTCGAAAATCACCAAACCAACAAGAACTTTAACAGGTAGAGCACTGCTTGAGTCACACTGGGAGTAGAACGTCCAGCCTGTTAAGAGGCGGACAAAAGTGAGCGGCGAGGACCAGTTCGCCGCTTGCACCAATGTCTTGGATGGGAGACATCCTGGACAGAGCCCAGGATGTAGCCAGACCCTGAGTCGAAAGAGCTCGCGGACCCGAGGGTGCCTGCGAACTCTGACTCGTATGGGCCCCAAAGCAATTGCTTCCACAAACCAGTGGGAGAGCCATTGCTTAGTAACAGGCTTGCCCTTATAAGGGTTAGCCCAGTACACAAGGGGTTTGGTCATTATGACGAAGCACCCTTGATCTGTCCCTGTACGTGCATAAAGCACTGGCAGGACACGGCAAATCCGGCCGCTGTTCCCCGGAGGAATACAGTGGTGGGGAGGATGCCTCAATGTCAAATGTGGTACTTCAACCAACCGCCTTAAGATAAAGGCAGGGTTGGGCTTCAACCACACTCTGTTTGCCCTGGGGCGAACTGAGTGCATGAAGACTGTACAGATAGCGCATGAGTGCCACTGGCTCGCTTGGCAGCTGGCAGGGTCAGCTTCATGTCACACTGTATTCAGATTGTACCACTCACGGGCCAAGCCCATAGAGCCAAGCGCTCTGGGTGTGGGTGAAAGATCGCCCCCCCCGCTTGGGACAGTATATCCCTGCATAGTGGGAGCTGACATGGCTGCCCGCACAGCAGCTGATATATCTCCGCTAGCCAGTACATAGCTGGCCAGTGCGGAGCTATCAGAATAAGTGTGTGGCGTTGCTCTCTCACTCTGGCCAGAGTTGGGGGTATCAGAGCCAGGGGTAGGAACGCGTACAGAAGGCCCGAGGGCCAATCGTGCGCGAGTGCATCCACGCCTAACGGTGCATTTAGATCGCGCATCGAAAAGAACAGCTGACACTAAGCGTTGTCTTTCGATGCGAACAGATCCACCACGGCTCTGCCGTAACGCACCCACAGCTGGCTCACAATCCTTGGATGTAGAGTCCAGTCTGCATAAAGTGGTGCACCTCTGGACAGTAGATCTGCCCCGAGGTTCATCACTCCCGGTACGTGCGTCGCTCTCAGAGAGAGGAGATGTCTACCGCTCCATAGGATAAGTTTGCGCGCCAGTGTGTGTAACTGGAGAGAACGCAAACCCCCTTGGCGGTTAATATACGATATTGTGGTCGTATTGTCTGTCCTCACGAGGACGTGATGTCCCCTGAGGAAAGGCAGAAAGCGTTTTAGGGTGAGAAACACCGCTAAAAGCTCCAGGTAATTTATGTGCGCCCGCTGGAGGTCTCTGCTCCAGAGACCCCTCACCGGGAGACCTTCATAAATACCTCCCCAACCTGTCAGACATGCGTACGTGGTGACCACTTTCCGTGAAAGGACAGCACCCATAGGCACACCTCGTACTAGAAAAGTCGGATGCAGCCAGTGGCGCAGTGCCATTACGCATTTCACAGTAACCATCACTCTCCGCGCGCCATGGCGTGCAGGGTTTAGTTTTAGGGCGGCCACCCAGCGCTGAAACTCCCTCATATGTAAGCGTCCCAGTCGTACGGCCAGGATGGCTGGCGCCATGAGCCCCAGCAATCGCAGGCATGATCTGAAGAGAACATGTTTGCGCAGCTGGAAAAGAGCGAGACAAGCTCTGAAAGCTTTCACTCTTTCCGCTGACAAGCGAGCTGAAAAGGAAGAGTATAGTCTACGCGGGGCACAACATGCTCTTCTCTGTGTTTATTATGAAACCCAGGTTGAGCAGGTGCTTTACGAGGACATTTGTCTGCGTAACAGCCTCCTGCTCCGACGGTGCGAGAAGCAGCCAGTCGTCCAGGTAGGTCGCCAGGCGAATACCCTGTTGTCTTAACAGGGCTATCGCGGCTTCCGTACATCGTACAAACACCCTTGCACTGAGAGACAGACCGAAGGGGAGTACTCTGTATTCGTAACAGATCCCCTGAAATGCGAATCTCAGATATTTCCTGTGTGGATAATATACTGGGATGTGAAAATACGCATCTTTCAGGTCGACTGATGTAAACCAGTCGTTTTGTCGTACGAGCCGCAGCAGAGATGTGTGAGTGAGCATTCTGAACTTATATCTTTTTAGATATTTGTTCAGAGCCCTCAAATCAAGTATTGGCCGAATTCCGTTCCCTCCCCGTTTGGGAACGAGGAAGTACTTGGAATAGAAGCCGCCCTGACTCTGTTCGGCGAGTACAATAGGAGTGAGAAAATCTCTCTCTCCAGAATGTGGGCTGACTCTCCTCGGGCCTGCGAATGAAGAATGCCCGAGAAGCGAGGGGGGGTGACAGCGAATTGGAGTCTGTAGCCCCGTTTTACTGTCTTGAAAACCCAAGCAGATGATGTGAGCATCTTCCACTGTATGCTCCTTAGAGCCAGTGGAGATGTCACATCTCTTCCCCTCTGAGTCTCTATTTGTTGTGTTATGGGACCCTCTAGTGTCTGAACACAGTGGTGCCCCTTTTCGACAATCCCCACCGACACTGCGCATGACGGTGGTGCCTTCACAACCCCAGCCGGCACTGCGCATGCGCGTGACGGTGGTGCCCTTAAAGCCCCAGCCGGCACTGCGCATGCGCATGACGGTGGTGTCTTCACCACTCCAGCCGGCACTGCGCATGCGCGTGGCGGTGGTGCCTTCACAGACCCGCCTGTAATCCGGAACCGGAGATTTTCTAGGCCAGCTCGCCCTCGTCTCCAGCCTGGGCTGGGGACTCGGGGCGGGCTGCGACCTCTGCGTCTTCGGTGCTTTAAACCGAGCAGGGTTCGAGGCAGCTTGGGCGAAGGACTGCTGCTGCGAAGGACTGCTGCTGCGAAGGCAGCGGCTGGACCCTTCGAGGGAGGCAGAGGTGGAGTGCCTCGTCCTCCTTCTTTTTCAACTCACACCTCCTTTGCATGGAGGCGAGAGCGGAGCCGAAAATTCCCCCGGGAACGATGGGCATATCCAGCACATCCTCCTTTTCCCGGTCTGGGAGGTTGGTGAGGTTGAGCCATCTCGCTCTTTCCTGCACCACCATGATCCCCATTGCCTTGCCCGTGGCCTGGACGGCGCAGCGTTGGACACGGAGACAAATGTCCGTGACCGCTGCCATCTCATCCAGAGTGGCTGCCCCCGGGTTACCCGACAGGTCCTCGCAGAGCTCCAGCAGCGAGGACACATTCAGGGCCCTGGCGGACAACGCTGCGGCTTTGTAGGACCGTTCAGTCATTGTCGACTGAAATCTGTCCGACTTTGCTGGCAGCGTGGGGTTCCTGCTTGGTGACGGGCCCATCCTCGGTAGGAGGTGGGCCGCTACCAGCGGTTCCATGGGCGGTATGCGGAGCAGGCCGAGCTTCTCCATTCCGTCACAGGGAGGAGGCACCTTGGATTGGGACCTTGTTGCTGAAGGGCCGGTCTCTCCACGAGACCGACACCTCATCCAACATCTCCGGGAAGACCGGAAGGAGTTGCCTCTTCGTCCACGCTGCTTGGGGAAAATGTTTCCCTTCGTAGCGGGACCTGGAGGTCTCCTTGGCCATTTCAGGCCACGGGATGTCGAGTCTGGCCGCAGCGCGTTTACACACGGCCTGCAGGTCCATGCTCAGACAGGGCGAAGCTGGTGTGCTATCGCCCGGGAGAGCAGCCCTTGCTCCAGGCTTTGCAGCCTGAGCCGATGACATGAAAGTGTCCTCTTCCTGTTCATCCGATTCGGACAGGAGGAACGCCAAGGCGTCCTCTTCGTCCTCATCGTAGTCCAGCTCGAGGACATCCTCCGCGGGTGAGACCATGGTGAGGTCTAACCGGGAGCCCCAGCTCGGTAAAGCGTGGGGTTCCGTTCCCGCGTGTCTTGCCGTCACCGGGTCCCTGCCTGCCAGGGCGCGGGATTCCGGTTCTGTAGCCATCGCAGATAATGAGCCCCAGACCGACACGGAGAGGGGTTCACTCTCTGCGGCGGACGCCTCCGTATCTTGACTGCCGGCCGGCGGGTCAGTGGACATGGGGGGGTCCTGCTCCGACAGGCTAGCTTAGCGTGCTAGCCGTCGGCGGAGGCTCTTCACGGTGAAGCGGACACAATGTCCGCAGGAGCCGGGGTTATCGATAGCGCCTCGGGCGTGTTCCAGCCCGAGGCACGACGAGCAGACCTGGTGTGTGTCTGCGCCCGAGATCTTCAACCCGCAGCCGCAGAGTCGAGCCACCGAGTCCCTGACTCCTCTGGTGTGAGGGAGAGAGGCGTCCATCTTGTTCGCCTCGTGGCGTGGAGAGGGCCCGCTCTCAACAGGTAAGATGGGAGAAAAAGATGTTACCACCCTGTCCTTAATCCGGAGAAAAGGACGGTGTGGGTCTTTTATTCCCGGAGAATACTGACTGGTGTGACAGTATGCTCCTTTAATCCTTTCTTCCTCCGTGGAGAAGAGAAAAGAAAAAACGTCCTCGCTATGGTGGTGTCGATAGTGAGGGAGCGAGCTAGCAACAGGTGTGTTGCTAGCTTAAAAAAATCAGACCTACCTTACTTTCCGGGGAAGAGAAGGGCGAGGTCGATTTTAATACTAACTGGCGTGAGTATTACCGTCTTCCTGCAAAGCAGAAGGAGTAGCCGGTAGGGGTGTAACGGTATCCGTATTCGTCCCGTACCGTCACGGTTCGGACGTCACGGTTCGGCACATGCAGTCACACGGCGAATACGCCTTTTTTTACGAGTGGGAAAAAAGTAATTTAGGGCAGTATCCAGTACACTATATATAATCCAGGGGGCGGTATTGCGCCTAAAAGCTGTTTGCCAGCCGCCCTTAAACAACAAATGAAGAACAAGAAGAAACACAACAACAAAACGAACAAAATACAAGAAGAAGAAAAGTTAGTATGGCGATTTCAGATAACACACAGGAGCTAGAACCACCTGCTTCTTTTAAATCAGCTGTGTGGGAACATTTCGGGTTCCCTGTGGACTACAATAGCCGCGTTCACACTGCGGTACTTTTCCCACAAAGGTTCATGCGAACTTAGTTCATGATCGCGTTCACACCAAAAAGAGCCGGTACTAAAAGTAGTTCATGCTAACCTTTTTACCCCCTTGAAAGTCCCTGCTCGAGAGCAGGGACTATCGAGCGGCTCTTTTGTGAGAAAAGAGCTATATTCCTGATTGTCTGGGCGAATTGCAAACCACGCCCCGTAAAAGTCCCAAAAAGTTTTGTGAAGCCGCCATTTTATTATCCTCGCATTAGCATTATTAGCATTAGCCCAGCGCAGAAACGCAGAGAGACTAACTTATGGCAACACAAAATAAAACATGGGAGCGGTGGAGATGAGGAGGTGTCGGCGTTCTGGCGATTTACTCGGAAGGCTTCAGTAGAAGCTGCTGGGACTCCCAGCAGCTTCTACTGAAGCCAGTCCCCAACTCCGGGGACTTCCGGCCGGGGACTTTGGGCGGCAGTATACGCCGTGAAGTTGTTTGCGGCCTGCCAGTAAACCCAAAGCAGAAGAAGAAGAAGTGACGTCAGCGGCTTCATTTGCCTAATACACCCCCAGGGACTTTTTCTGGTGTGAACGCGATCTGTACTTAGTTCGCATGAACCTTTGTGGGAAAAGTACCGCAGTGTGAACGCGGCTAAAAACGATGAGGTGTGCGAGTGGTGGATCGGACGAGGACGGTGTGTCGCCGTTGTTCTACAGCGGTGCGGTATGCTAATAGAAACACACGCCAAACATGCTAAATCATATCAGAAGGCATCACCCAGATTTGCCAATCACCGGAGCCCGGAAAAAGACAACAGCTGTTCAACAGCTGATCCCCGCTGTTTTTAAGAAGCCAATAGACATGAGAGCCGAGAGACCAAAAATAAATAACGGAAGCTTTTGGCATATGTTTTTCAACGACTTTGCGCTCTTGAAACACTTTCTTATTATTTATGATGTAATATTTTCAAGACATCCTTTTTAGTTTTACAGCTTGATGAAACCTTTTTGTTTGACATCAGCCATGATAGATAATATGGCCATCTGAGTGTACTGTGTATGGTTTGTTTTTAACTGTTTAATACAGTTAATTATTCAAAATGTCAGAGTTCTTTATTTTTAAACTGAAACGTGCACTACTGTTCAAACATAAATAACAACAAACCTGGAATTATGCATTTGGGACTTTTTTTTTCTTTTTTGTTGTTGTACCGAACCGTACCGAACCGTGACCTCCAAACCGAGGTACGAACCGAACCGTGACTTCTGTGAACCGTTACACCCCTAGTAGCCGGCGAGCGCCCGTCGACTGAAATGGATATTTGGGTTCAGTCTGTGGACCGTTAAGCTTGTCCGGCTACTATAGAGATGTGCTCTGAAGCGAGAAGAGGTGTTTGAATGACGCATGCGTCGTGGCGCAAGCTACTTATAGGGGGTGAATTCCCTGACGCTGACGTCAAGATCACCAGCCAATCAGGATTGGCGTAATGAGATTGATGCTTCTGTTTGCTCCGCGATGAGGCGCATCCCATAGTGAGACATCGAACGGAGTGTTATGAATGAGAACTGGGGGGGTGCTGTTTCATATTGATGCTTAGCTATAGTAACATATTAATCATATTACATTGTCAGAAAACTTAATTTACTGAAAATCCAATTACATAGACGCATAGAAAGAAGTATAAATAAAAACCAAAAATAATCAATTAACCTATTTAGTGTGTCATTATAAACTTCAAAGTCCTGAATACCAGTTTACTTGTTATATCTTTCACTTATTTATAGCCATCTGCAGACATGGTAATGTAAATGCAATGTACATTTGCACATCATTTAGTGGAAGTCACATGATTTATCACTCCGTTTTTGTAGATGTAAAATATAATTATATTTTAACACTAAACTATATTACCATTGTGGTTTAACAATTGTATACCTCACAATATTTTGGATAATGTGTGCATGCGTTTGAATAACTACATGTTTCTCAGCACAAGTCTATTCGAAGTCTTAAGTGACATAGCATCACAACCACTTTATTTCAGAATGATAGGGCCAGCTTTTACAGGACATCAATAAATTCAATCAACAAATAAAATATCAGTTATCCTCCAGATTAAAGGACAGGGGTGCGGAGACCATTTGAGAGCAAAGTGTCTCTATGTTCTACCTCCATCTAGTGGTGAGCCGACATAGGAGGAAGCAAAGGTTGCAACAAACCCATCAATACACATTTTAGGTTTATTATGACAATATTTAAAGTTGGGCTGGGGGCAAAGGAATTGCTTTATTACTTTAAAAACAAAAAACAAGTTCAGCAGAATGTCAATTTCAATCATTTTTTCTGGCGAAAATGTCAAACACATAAAGTCATGTTTTCACCATTTCATGTTAACAGTATCTAATTAAGGAAGTACTTTGAGTTAATCTACAATTTAACACATTTTCCGGTTCAATTCATATTATTAATGTTTTTGTTCTTTATTCAACTCTCCTTGTTTTTTAAAACATATTTTACTTTCACCATATGCCCTGGGATTGTTATGTTCTCTTTGTTCCATTGTCTCTTTTCTGTTTTGACATAATGTAACATATTGTAAGTGTGTCTACAATAAAGACATACAAAAATAAAGTGTCTTTATATTTGGAGGCGATTTGGCAAGCACAGCAACTTGGAAGTAAAATATTCAAATGATTCATCTGTTGCAGAGATTGATGTTGAAAGAAAGAGAAACACAAATATTTAACCAGCTGCTTTCCCTTCAAAATGAATGCTTTTTTTCCATTATAAGGAATGATCTTTTTGAACGTTTCAAACATTCATAATGAGTGAGTCATTCACATCTCTTTTTGTCCAACTCCCATATGTCATCATGTTAACAATATAGTAGTAATGTAATGTTAATGTTAGTTTGGCCGGCCGGCAGAATATCTTCATCAAATGTTATTTGTGTTCACTTTTGTGTATTATGCATGCTTATGTGAGCATCTGTATGTGCAGTACATAACTGTGTCTTTGTGTGTGGGTTGTTGTGTACAAGCAGGCCTCTGTGTCCCACTCTGAGCCTGAATAGAGAACATTTTTTTCCTCTGCGCCACTGTTCCCTCCTCCTCTCCTGCTTTTTATCATCCGATCCTCTGATCCCCTTTCTTTTCCTCTCATCACACCATCATGGTTGTTATGTAATGATGGGAAAATAGATACACTGCTTGTCTGTCTGATTCGGCCCACAACAGCAAATCATTATTATAAAAAAAATCGGCTTTTCTGTGTGCAGCCAGAGTTTTAAAAGCAAGAAGGATTTTTTACTTTGTCCTCAGACTTTGATGTCTGTTGTTGTTGAGTCAGGATGACCACCGCTGATCTAACAAAGCAAACAGCTACAATACCCAGTTTGTTAATGACAAACAGACCAGGAATTACTATTTTATTGTGTGTCTAATGACTCTTCTTAGAAAAAAGCTTTGAGTGAGTGAGAACAGAAAATTAAAAAGCGTGATGAAACTGATTACAAGCTTATTCCGGGCAATTGCAATGTGGGTTACAAGGAAATGTATTTGGTGTTTTAGTGCATAGACAAGAAACATAACTAGAACATATATAAAAAACTGAATACAAATATACAAAAAGTACTATTGGAAAATGTAAATATGTACAATTGTTGAAGGAAGGAAAATTAAAGGAAGAATTTGCGAGGAGTTGTTCGACGGGATGTACAGGTTCATAGTTGCCTATTAGAAATACAAATAATATGCAATTTACAGGAAATATCCAATGAATGCATTATAAAAGACGGGTTGACAAACAAAAAGGGATATTTGGAATCTCCCTGAAGACAAATTAAGATATTTCAGACTTATATCCTATAAACTGGAGAACATGGCCGCGGAAAGACCAAGAGTGTCTGCAATACAATCTCAATGTAGACCATATGCCTAATTCTTGTTAGTGCCTGTGTTTGTCTCCAAGTAGGCAGCCAGCTGTATCACACATATCAATGACTGACAGGATACATAATTCATGAGAGAGATACAACAAACGGGACAAGCTGATGTCTCATTGGACTTGAAATAGCCACCAACTAAGTGCTACATGTTATACTGTAGAACTATAAAGTAAGTAGTATGTTGTGTGCGAAGTAAAAAATTGGTAAATGCTAGACTTTTCTCTCAAAAAAACATAATCAAACATAATCTTTTGATCTATTTAGGTGCCCAGTAAAAGACTAGATTAGGATATTAATATGCAAAACTCTAATATGAACCACTTTCTACAGATCAACACTATTGTTTTGGAATTATCACCATCACTGTCATAGTCAACTGCTGGTATAAAACATCCACAACACCACACTGCGCACATACAAGAATTCCAGTTATTCTCATCATGATCAGTTAATCATAAGAGATAATGAGGACAGTATAACATAGGAAACCATTAAGGTGTGGTGTCTAGTGGTCCCCAAGGCTAGGTTACATAACTCAAATGGCTGGATTTTTTCCCACCAATATCACCATTGAAACCAAATAGTTTGAAATATTAGTAAAATCAAAGTTTACAAATAGGTGTTTGATTCAATAATTAATCATAATAAAACATTATCAACAAAACATTTCTAATTGATCCTGTTTTGACACCTAATGATGTTATGCTTTTTATTAAACATACATAAATCGTATAAAAGAAACATTTTAAACAGCATGTATAGCTCACATTATGCACTAAGTAGTTTGACCATTACTGGCCAATCAACGTGCATTGTTATTGGGCAAGGGTTTCCTGCCTTAAACCTGATTGGCTACGGCAGGTCTGTCATTTATCGAACCACGCCCCCCTGTGTCAGGCACTTCCGCCTCTGTGTCAAGGCTTCACTAAATTCTTGCTCACATCCCTGGACTTGTCAAAACATTCACTCTGCGCACACAGGTAAGAAGACAGACATTTTGCTGCTTTGGCTTTGGTCTCCTGTTGTTTTTTCTAGGCCATAATTTTTGCATTTTGTGTATAAGAAAGGTGGCTAAGTGCTAGTTAGCCACCTTATTTTATTTTAGCCCGCCCGCTAACGTTAATGTTAGCTGTCAAAAAGATCCCTGACGTCCTGTCAGAGTTGGAGCTGTCAGCTCGGTGTGTGTTGTTATTGAGAAGCAACACCCTGTATACCTGTTTAATTACCGTATTCTTGCTTAAAACTGTTAGCTGAGGTTAATAAAGTTCAGAGTTGTCAAGCTAAGACAACTGCTAGACTCTAAGTGCTAATGTTAGCAAGCAAACACTTCACGGTAGCGTAGCATAAGGGATGGGTTCTCCTCGGCACTTCTGTAGCCAGTCCCACGTTGTTGCAATGGTAATGAAGATTATAATTAAAACCACAAAGGATGACAGTTGAGTGAAATATGGATTTGTAAATGCTGTTAGTCATCGGGCTCTTCCTAAATGTATTAGCAAGCTGTGCTAGTTAAGTTACGTAGTATGATAGTAGTGCGACTGTCAAATCTGCCCAAGGTGTACGTGGAGACGAATAAAGCTATAATAAAGAAAGAAGAAACATTGTGTGAGAAAGATTAGTATAAGGGTCACCATCAGCTCTTATCTCTGGCAAGGCATAGGTTGAATTCTTCTCCTATCAGGCTAACTGCCTCAGCAAACATTGGGAATGTTCCTCTGCCTGTTTTTCTTCCCACTTCCTCCATCACCATGTACATCCAACTCACATGAGACACTAGACAAACTAGGTATACATGTCAGTGTACTACAGGTCATTGACACGAGCCTCACGAAGCAGGCTGTTTGTGAGACACAACCCTCAGAGGCATACATTGTATTGCTGCATCACATGTCTTGTGATGGGAATGATGCCGGGAAAGATTACATGTATTGTCCCAGAGGTATATTTGTTTTCATAGCCAGTACTGAGAAACATCTGAATATAGTAACATACAGTGCTTACACTTGACACTGGTTCTGGTATGTTTCGATGCATACCAGCATCCGGTTGTTTAGTATACTCAAAATATTTTGTCTACCATTTGGGAACCTTGTGTTACAATAACTTACTGAAATGCAGACACAGTGTTTGTAGTGGCTGAGGAAATGATACTGACATATTGTGACACTTAAAGGAATAGGCAGTGACTTTTTCTGACTTATCAAGAGAAGATAAATAATCAAACAATATGTTGAATGCTTCCATCATTTTAAGCACTGCACTAAAGTTAAAATGCAAACTTAACTTTATATTTTTTTGATTTTCAATTGTTAAAAACAGTTGTACAAAAACAAATCAATAGCCAATCCAAGCAGTGGATGGATTGACACTTCATCATTTTGTTGATACGTTGAGTACATAATTTTAGGTTGTTGTAGCCTTTATAAAAAGTGTGCATGTAACTTTTGCCTTTTTAAAAATGTTTTGTCGATTTGGCTAAATTACAAGTCCTTTAATTGAAAAATTGGGAAACAAATGACGGTTGCAGAGCTAAATGAAATATCCCTGCAAATGTGTGCTATGCTTGAAAAGTTATGTTGCATGAGTCAAACTATTTTATAAGTAACATCAATTAGAATTCCAATAAGATTCAAAGATCTAATTATGTTTTCCTGTCCTGGAGAAATCACACTTTTCAAAAAGAATTGGAACTTAAAGGTGGGGTAGGTAAGTTTCAGAAACCGGCTCGAGATACACTTTTTGTTATATTCCATGGAATGCTCTTAACATCCCGATAGCAATGAATATCTTAAGTGCTTTGACAAAAAATCCATAAAAAAATGTCATCTGTAGAAGCCGCAATACTGTAAAAAGTACAACCAATCCGTATAAACGGATTGGATGGCCTACCTGCCTGTCAGCCTTCCATCGGGGCACAAACTTATCTTGTGCCCTCATTGGTCATGTGCGCGTTGGAGGAGGGGCTCTGTGAGGAAGTGGCAGATTTTCTCCGGTTGTGTATTTTCAAATTCTAGCGATCTCGAGCCGGTTTCTCAAACTTACCTACCCCACCTTTAACAAAATGATCCTGAAGGCAGACACCTGCTGATTGTATTGCTCCATTACACAAGACTCCAGGCCGTTCTCTGAGGAATGACGGCTGTTGTCATTTTGTTTTTCGTCTCCCTCCCAAAGGTGTCTTAATTACCTCCTTAGCTAGTTGCTATGGCGATGGGCTTCATTTGTAAGTGGAGCATCACAGTTTACGCAAAACAGAAGAGAGAGAGAGAGGGGAAGAAGAGAAAATAGATGTGTTGTTAGCTAATTTATTGGGGTGCTATTTAAATGTTAATTACTTTAATACCTTTTTATAAATGATGCAACATGTATTTTGTGCGATGTGGTTACATTTTAAGGAACAGGAAAGACTTTTGCAAGGCATGTCCTAAAACCCAAATGTCAGCACAGTTGAGAGGAATAATGCAGTGATTGCAAGACTAAAATACACCAAAGCAGATGTTACACCAGTGGAACCGTTTAACTTTGATGGCACCGTAGTTGTAGTTTTTAGATGTTATCTTTGTTCCTGGTTCTTAAAGGAAGAGTGGGATGTTAAGCTACAATGTGTCACTATAATTGAATACAAAAGGCACTAACAATATTGGGCTTCCTTTTGTTTCCGTGACTCTTATATCTACCGTGTGTTGCCAACTTGCCACATGGGGTTCTGGCAAAGTTGTAGCTTACCTTAGTCGAGGCAACCATCCTGGCAACAGGCAAACAGTACTGTATGCATAATTTATGAGAGAGCAGGGTAACGGCTAGCCAATCAGGAGACTGTCTCATACACAGCATTGTATTGTTTTGTTGTGCGTGTTTTCTGGCTCACGGTCATTATGAGTGCATGCTGGTAATCAGGGACAAACAGCCTGCTACAGACACACCATTGCATCAGCAATATTTTATATAATAAAGTCATTTCCCAACAATATTTGACACATTTTGTATGTTTTATAATATATATATGTGTATATATCCTTTATTTAACCAGTCTCATTGAGATTATCTCTTAATTAAATCTCTTTTCAAGAACAACCTGGCCAAGAAGGCAACATGAACAATGATACAACAAATGAACACAAAACAATACATGCAGATGTTTCATTTCATTATTTTTCACTGCATGATGTAAATTGCATAGAATGCAACAAGTGTGACTTTGGGCGTTTGATTTGCTTTCTTCTTGTTTATTCCTTATTTAGAAAGTTTAGGAGCAGCTCGGTAACAAGACTGCAAAGTATTTTGTCGTTTGCAAAAGTTACACCGCTGCAGAAAAAGACTAAAAGTCTATAAACACAATTTGCTAGATATAAAGCCTGTACCTCTTCAGAGTCTGGAAATTATTTATTAAGAGGTGCTAAAGCATTCAACATGTTAAATCCAAAAATATATTATAAATCCATCCCTACTTTGTCATCATCTGTGATAAACAGGACCACCAGAACAACAAAACACCACAGCAAAAGTCGAGCTAAACCAGATCATCCAGTTCCACGCTAACAAAGAATGTTGATCACAACTTGTGTTACATTCATTCAGTCAGGAGGAGTGTCGCTTTGTTAGCATTGAAGGGTGGACCCATAGAAGAAAGATGCTGAGCAGGCTTTCTATCTTTAAACCTGTGTGAAAGTAAGACTTATCCTAGCAGGTTTTACTGCGCTGACTCACATTTCTGCATTTCTGTGTGTGTGTGAGAGACTGTGCTCAGCATCCTGCTCCGAAGGAGACAGTGTTTTGTTCCTTGAGGGATTACACTGTGATCGAGCAGGAGGAACATGAAGAGGTCAAACTCTTCACCTCAGTCTGAAACAGAGACACTATTACCCCCTAAACGCACCAGGAGCGTCTGCGCTGCGGCTGCGCCACGCTGCGACCTCCTCCTGCGACCTAACACACCAGGCGCGTTTCAAAACGTTGCGGAAGCGAGCGTCGTGTGTGCAGCATCGCAGTTGTTGTTGATTTTGGAATATAAGGCTACGTAGTTAAATGGTTTATGTTTGTGTCTGTTTAAATCGTGTTTATTGTTGTTATTTCCTATTTTGTTGTGTTGTAGACTACAGACACAGTTAATAATAATTGTAATATTCCAGTTATAAACGACATGAATCAAAGATGTGTTGCTGTATTTTAGTGGTAAAAAAATATGCATTCATCATCATAATTATTGTGTATATATATATATAATTTACAGTGCCTGTAAACCGGAGGAGAACGCTGGCATGTATTCTCCTACTTGAAAGACGGTGGTGGGGGGGAGGAGAAGAAGCCGGTTTTGGGTGCACCCCCTCAACCAGCAAAGCAGACAACAAGGTGATTTTCATCATTTCCTGCCTGCACAAAAAAAATAGGATTCATCCTATATTTTAGAAATTCCTTGCGGCGAGGAGCTTCTGGGACGCTTCGAGCCGCGGCTCAGTGTTTCCCCTACCATTGTCTTGGAGGGGCGCTCCAACGGAGCCCCGCACACCCCCTGAAATTCAAGGTGTTGAACAAAATAAATAATCATTTTTATTAATTTTTTTATTATTTATTTATTTATCTGAAACCAAATTGCAACTTATCCATATCTACTGTCACTTTTCACATTGAACATGTGCTCTTTTATTAAATAAACTAAACGCTTTCATTTTAAGTTGTGAGTTTAGTGTTTTTGACCCTAAGAAACACTGATGCATTAATTAATAACAATAATCCACAGCTCCTCTCTCTGCTATATCCCAATGCCACCCCCCTGCTCAGGCACCACCCCCCCAAAGGAGTAAACCTAGGGGAAACACTGTGAGCTATTATTTAAATGTTCTTAGGGCTGAGCAATATATTGAACATGTACATCTACGGAGGCCTGCTCCCACCTGTAGAATACGGCTGTACTGGAGAGGTTTTTACCCCAGACTCGTCGCGGAGAGACGGAGTGGATCGACGCTTCGGGCTTGGCCTGCTTCAACCGGGCGTGTGCTGCTGTACGCAGGAGGATTTTACCACCGCTGGGGCCTGCTTTCCACCTGTCCTGGTTCTGCTGTTGCAGAGGCCTGCTTTCACCTCGGGGATACCACGGAGGGACCGGAGCGCTTCCACGCTGCTGTTTTCGCCTGTCCTTTGCTGCTGTGCTGATTTTGCTCCAGTAACATCGCAGATACTGTGTGCTGGTCTTGGAAAATGGCCCATATCGGGATTCTGCTGTGCCTGTTAACTGTTTTGGACTATGAGAAGATCTCTAGTCATTCTGAGAAGACTACTGGATTCAGGTCTGTTCTGCCACCCGCAGTGGGCATCCCCTGCAAAGGTTCGGATGTGTTGCTCAAACAATTACCGGTTGCCTTGTCACAGTCAATCTGCTCGACAAAATATGTTTGTCTTTTTTATTTTTCTGCGATGATGGTTCTTCAGGACTGCTTCTTAAGCTCTAATCACACTCTCGCAGACTTTTCCGGTGATTCTAAATTAGATGACAATATATGTGTGTCGTTTAAGAGGAAAAGATGCCTGGTTTTTTGTTGTTATTACTGTCAGGAAATGTACAACCTAACCCTGGTCCGCCCAGTAGTAATAGTCAGATCGCTACTCCTGCTGATTTTAAAGCTAGGTCTGGGTTGGGTATCATCCACTTGAATGTGCGCAGTCTGTTAGGTAAACTAGATTTTGTCCGTATCTGGGCAAAATCGACTGACGCTGACGTAATTGTCTTATCAGAAACATGGCTAAACAAGTCTATTTTGGCCTCTGACATTGCCTTACATGGTTTTAATGTGTAGCGTACTGACCGGCCTAATAAAGGTGGTGGCGTTGCCATTTATGTTAAGAATAAGTTCAGTGTAACCACATTAGTTTCCAAATCGATCAGTAAGCAATTTGAATTTTTAGCCATAAATATAGAAGTGGCAAAGGGTCAACAGGTCATGGTGGTGAGTCGTTACAGACCCCCCTCAGCTGTCAAAGACTCCTTGTCTTCACTAGCTAATCTTTTATCACAACTAGACTACAAGGAAATAGTGCTACTTGGAGATTTTAACTGGGACTGGTTAACTGCAGTGTCAAGAGTATTTTAAAAACCTTTGTATCTCATTGAATGTTACTCAGATTGTTGACAGTCCTACTCGCCCAAATATGAAGTCCCCTAATAAATCCTCCCTAATTGATCTCATTTTAACTAATGTTCCCCATAAATATTCATCTGTGGGAGTATTTGCAAATGATCTGAGCGATCACTGTGTTGTAGCCACAATTAGGGACACTAAGGTCCAAAAGGTTAAACCTCGCATTATCATTAAGAGAGACAAAAATCATTTTGTTGAGCAGGGTTTTGTGCATGATCTGTTCTATTTTGATTGGGGTAAAATCGATCTGTGTGCTGATGTGGAAACCGCATGGTCTTATTTTTATCTTGGTTTTATGGAGATCATTGATAGACATGCACCCCTGCGTACATTTAGAGTAAAGGGACGAGACAATCCTTGGTTTTCTGCTGAGCTGTCTAGTCTCCTTCATGAGAGAAACAAGGCCTGGGCAAAGGCGAGGCAATCAGGCTCAGAGATAGAGTGGCTGCGTTTTAGGCAGCTAAGGAATAGCTTCACTTCAAATGTCAAAAGTGCAAAGTCGAAGTACTATTTGTCAGTTACCACAGAAAACCTAAATAATCCTAGGAAATTTTGGAAAGCAATAAAATCAATATCCACCGGTGAGATCCGTAATGAACTACCTCCGTGCCTTACCACAGCATCTGGCTCTATATCGGACAGGGCTACTATGCTAAATTGCTTAAATGAGCATTTTGTGTCCTGCGGTTCTATGTTTGATTCTGTGACTAACTCTGCTTCTGTGAACACCCCAATCCGTGACTCTGAACAATGTGGTCTGGAAAACCCTTTCAGTTTTACTCCTTTTACTGTCAATGTTGTTCATGAAGCCTTATCTAAGCTAGATCCTAGGAAACCGGCTGGCCCGGACAACTTAGAACCTTTCTTTTTAAAGATAGCTCCAGATTTTATTGCTCCACCTCTTACTTCTCTTTTTAACCTCTCCCTCAGCACAAATGCAAGTCCAAAAGTATGGAAGTCAGCTTATGTCTTGCCTTTACTGAAAGGAGGGGAGGCAACTATTTTAAATAACTATAGGCCAATCTCTAAATTGTCAGTTCTGGCGAAGGTGCTCGAACGACTTGTGAGTGAACGGGTAAAGGAGTTTTTATGTACAAATGACATCCTGTCTAATCATCAGTCAGGCTTCAGAAAGCAACACAGCACCATCACTGCGACAATGAAAGTGGTAAATGACATTACTAGTATTTTAGATAATAAGCAGAGTTGTGCAGCTCTGTTTATTGACCTTTCCAAAGCGTTTGACACCGTTGATCATCGCATCTTAAAGCAGAGGCTACTCAGTATTGGCATATCCAGCCTTGCAGTGGGGTGGTTTGTGAACTACCTCTCTGAAAGGTCCCCATGTGTTCATTTTGATGGACTGTCTTCTGAGTGGTTAAACATTTCTAATGGTGTACCACAAGGTTCTGTTTTAGGACCACTTTTATTCTCCATATATATTAACAGTTTAGGTGATAATGTGGATGAAGCTACTTTACATTTTTATGCGGATGATACCGTGATGTACTGTGCAGGTCCCTCCATTAAAGAGGCTGTTGTTAAATTATAGGCTGTTTTTTAACACTATTCAGACTCAGCTCTCTGAATTAAAGCTTCTTTTAAATGTGGATAAAACCAAGGTAATGCTCTTTTCAAAAGCAAAAAAGACACCAGAGCCTGTTTTTGATATTGTAACTACGCAAGGAACAAAACTTGAAGTTGTTGCCTGTTACAAATACCTTGGTATCTGGCTTGATGATTGTCTTACTTTTAAACTTCAGGTCACTAATCTGCTTAAAAAGCTGAGGGTTAGGCTAGGTTTCTTCTACAGGAACAAGTCCTGTTTCTCATTTGAAGCCAGGAAAAGGCTAGTCACTGTGACCTTTTTACCTGTGCTGGACTATGGGGATCTGATGTATATGAATGCACCTGCCCATTGCCTGGAAAAGTTAGATGCTGCGTATCACAGTGCTCTGAGATTTGTAACTAACTGTAAAGCACTTACTCATCACTGTACCCTGTATGCCAAGGCAGGTCTGCCTTCACTAACTGTACGGAGGCTCAGTCACTGGTACACGTTCATCTATAAAGCCATGTTGGGTAAACTACCTTTTTATATCTGCTCTCTGATCTCCAGCCCCTCTCTTACTGTCTTTAGGGGACATGTATCTGTATGTTTTTTGTTCATCCAAAACAAAAGATGTAAGGGGGGAAATGATAGGATAAGAGATGTTCTTCCCACTTAACAATCTTCAACTTGTGTTAAGAAATGCAGCCTGCTTCTTATTAGTTTTGTAGTCTCCTCACACTTTCTAATTTCATGTTCCCAGCTTCACCAGCGTGTGCTTTAAACTGATTAGATACAGTATATTAATGCAGCTGTATGTTTCCCATTCTGCTGAGCAGCTGTTAATGTAGCTAATGCGATGCAAGTCCTCCCTCTGCAGCCCGGGACACATCGTGTTGACGTTAGCACTTCAAATGTGCCCCTGTCAGTGGATATACTCCAAGGTTACTCTTGTAATTGAGGTCAAATGATTTCCTGCGGTCGTACTCTAGTAATACAAAGTTGTTTGTGGTTATTGACGTTTGAACTCTTTCGTGGTAATAGTCTTGTGATTCAGTTGTACCTTCCAGCATTGGTGCATCATGATATACAGTAGTAGAGGATGTTTTTAAAGAAGCAGCTCATAAAGAATAAGACTATACAGACATAGCTGTGATACAGTATGAACGTTTTTGGTTTCCTTCCTTTTTAGGGGTTGGTTCCTTGTTGTTTGGGTTTCTTGGACCTTTTTGTAATCATGGACACAACCTGACAGAATTTGTACCGAAACTCCAACAGTGTTGTCGTGTGGAAAAGTTCTGAAAGGCTGCTGGCCACGATAAGAACTGAAAAACAAAGGCAAAATAAAGAAATGTATCTATCTTAGCATCTACATGGGAGATTGTAATCACTTTCACAAAACAACTGCATTAGAACAAATGTTTAGTGAGTTAAGAGCACCTCTGAAAAATGATTTTACTCCAATATAATTTAGTCAAAGGTTTTGTTATTTTTGTGTGTGTGTGTGTGTGTGTGTGTGTGTGTGTGTGTGTGTGTGTGTGTGTGTGTGTGTGTGTGTGTGTGTGTGTGTGTGTGTGTGTGTGTGTGTGTGTGTGTGTGTGTGTGTGTGTGTGTGTGTGTGTGTGTGTGTGTGTGTGTGTGTGTGTGTGTGTGTGTGTGTGTGTGTGTGTGTGTGTGTGTGTGTGTGTGTGTGTGTGTGTGTGTGTGTGTGTGTGTGTGTGTGTGTGTGTGTGTGTGTGTGTGTGTGTGTGTGTGTGTGTGTGTGTGTGTGTGTGTGTGTGTGTGTGTGTGTGTGTGTGTGTGTGTGTGTGTGTGTGTGTGTGCGCGCGCGAGTTGGAGAAACGGAGATGTCTAATAAAAACAGATCAAAGACCGTAAGAAGATTTTCAAGGTTTCCAGTATGGACTTCACACACATATGATTGCTCTTCTTGGGTCTTTTAAGTACATTACCCTGATATGATACAACGTTGTTAACGTCAAACTCTCCACAGAATAACTGCATAATGTTTGGAGCAGAAAATGAGGCACTTTTTTCCTGTTAATAAGTGGTGAATAATTGTTGCATGGACATCTGGTTGTCTGGATATTCTTGTAATGTTTGCAGTTCATGGGAAGAACACAGAGTACTGAAGCTCTGATGAAGTATGTGCGATAAGGGTAATCACTATTGTAGGCTTGGTCATGTTTTGGTACATAATCTGCCCACTTCGAAGCAGGAAGTATTGGGAAAGTCGCTTTGTATCCTCGTACTGGGGAGATACATTTGAGACACTCCAATTGACTTGTTTCCACCAATCTGGATTGAAACTATCCCGCTGCCCTGCATTATGGGATTATGAGACCATAGGAGTAACACATTTTATCATGCAAATGTTTTGTCTTATTTTAAAACATCATTTTAGATTAAATGGAGCCAATCAATTCCAACACATAGATTAAAGTTTGGACGTTAAATTAGCTGTTCGAACAGTTATACCAAACATGTAATTCATGCTGTCCACCTTATCCATCGTGGATTCTGAGGCCAAAATTCACTTGTGTGCTGAAGGCGTAATCTACTGAGTCACAGGCAGAGGTAGAACACCCTGCCACTGTGTAGAAAAGTCGAAAGAAGAAGAAGAAGGAGGAAGGAAAAACGAGAACAACTATTTTCCCCAAGATTCAGCGTTTCACCTTCAGAAATGACTACCTAATTTCACCGCAGGTACGTCAAGAGTTTGTTGACGAGTCCAGAAACAGCATAGATGATTAATTATAAAGATATTTTAAGTAGAAGAGTAAGTTTAAAAGGCCTTCAATTGATCTTGTCTAAATTAGGAACAATGAACAGTTTTTCAATGAACAGTTTTTCCATGGCTGTGTATTATTTCTTGCCTATAGTTTGAAACCAACAAGAGCTGAAATGTACAGATCAATATTGATGATTGGTCTTGACTAGAGTTGGAGGAACCAAAAGACAGTACAATTAGTTGGCTTCCAGTAACTGCTAGAATCCACTTCAAGACACTGGTACTTGCGTACCATGCTGCGAATGGATCTGGCCCTTCCTACATCCAGGACATGGTTAAACCGTACACCCCAGCGCGTGCTCTACGCTCTGCATCAGCCAAAGGACTCGCTGCACCCTCGCTGCGAGGGGGACCCAAGTTCCCATCAGCAAAAACACGTGGGTTTGCTATCCTGGCTCCAAAATGGTGGAATGAGCTCCCCATTGACATCAGGACAGCAGAAAGCTTACACACCTTCCGGCGCAGACTGAAAACTCATCTCTTTCGACTCCACCTCGAGCGATAGAATTACTAACAAAGAACTGCTAACAGAGCACTTATATACTAATAAAGGACTGGCTTATCTATAGCCAGTTGAGTGGCACTTGAAATACTTGGCTCTATGAAACCTGATGTACTTAATGATTCTGTTTTCTTCAAGGTTGTGTCTTCCTGGTCGAATGTACTTATTGTAAGTCGCTTTGGATAAAAGCGTCAGCTCAATGAAATGTAATGTAATGTAACTAAAGATAAAGAAAGGAACATCGCTCAACAATAATCAGTAACATTTTCATTAAAACTAAAACGTTTCCTTGGTTACATCCTCTAGTTCCCCTTTGACATTGTGTCATATTGATAGGGTTGCAAACATATTCATGCAAACATATTTAAAGCACAATACTCTAAAATGTAAATATTAACTTTGTAAATTCAGAAGCTGTAATGAGAAAGGAGACTATTGTAACTTGTTCAGCAGACCTAATAGAACAACTATTGCAGGTCGATAAACGTTGAAACCTAGTTTGGTAGGGAAACATAAATGCCCTTTTTATTTGCCATTGTGTGAAAAATGAATAAATGAAGTTATGTCACATGTTATGTTGCAGTTTAAACCTTTTTTGCTGCTATTGTAATATTATACCTGAGTTTCAGACCAATACCTAAACAATATTATATTGACTTTTTTAGGGGAAGAGGAACATATCATTACTGCTCACTGTGCTAACTTGTGATGCTTGACACGTTTGCGATATTCATGTTCAAACACAATTTGATTTAACTGTAATGTGAGAAGAGGCCCCTGCAGTGTGACTGTGTAAAGCTTACTACTAATAATGGATCAAAGTGTAAGTCAACATTTGTCATATTTGCTAATCGGTCTGTGTCATTATGATGGTTTTCTTGCATTGCTGACATCATGGGGGTCAAAGGGACGATTGAAACAAACGGTTCAATTGGCTTCATCATGGATTGTTTCTATGAAACTGTGAAGCATATAAGTGGACAGAAATACGAAACAATGAGTAAGCAATATTAATTATTCGTTTTTATAAAGCAGAACAATGTTATCTACTGCCGACACAGTGGAGCATTTCCTTTCCAATAGCTATGTTGGGTTACTGACCAGTGAAGCATCACTAAACCCTGTTTAATGAGTTGAGGGATTCAAATGGAATATGTTTCCACCTTTACTGATTTTCATCCCGTCACCTTTACTCGTTGACATTCAACAGGTAAATAATGATTTCTGAGTTTAGCTCTATGACATACATTGTTAAGGCCAGTTCAATCAATGGCCGAAACTCCAAGAGGATAGATATAAACCTCTTAAACAGGATGTCTAAAGACAAACGTCAAAAGCAGACATTGAAGAATAAAAAGTGCTGGTCCAAGCTGTTAACAACTTGTTCTCGCATTTCTTGCTTAATAGTCATTTTAGACTGGATGTTACTTCCCTGATTTCCATGTTAAGTGTGATTATGCTGTTTGGAACTGTTTTGAAATATGAACTTGAGTTTAAAATGTAGATCCGAGCCAATGTACCCAACAGAAGGTAACAAAGACCCTGAATGCCTGTGACGGTGATGTCCCAATTATGTAAATACTGGTCCAGAAAACTCTCTGTTTGCACTCAGTGGGCCATGATGGACCAAACTCTCAGCCTGACTAAGCTGCTTTTGATCTTGTAGCCTGGATAGATGAAAATGACCCTTTATCGTCATCTGAAAAAGTACAGTAAAATATAACTCAGGATAATGGGGCTTTTGAGGGCAATTTCTTTCGTTTCAATTGAACCAAACCTCAGTTCGATAGAAGCAGATTATTTGTCTAGCTCTGAAACGCAGTATTGTTGCTCAGACATGGACCAATCCATAATAATATTCTCTGTGGGTTGTCATCAGGCTTAGTTCTGCAGGACTATTACAGAGTTGTATGAACAATTCCAGTTTAACTTTGACAATATATTTTTCACATTGCTGCTTCATAGACATCCTTGGTTTCTGCAAAAACATGTTTTTCTCTTATTAGTCAGACTAGTCTTTGGTTTCATGGAAGGAAACGACTCTCTGTTTACCCAAACTGAATATTGTTTTTCTGTCTCTACAGATCCTGCTTCTCTCGACAACGCCAAAGAAACCCAACCTGAACTCAGAAGTCAGCTGTTGACGTCTCTGAATCAAGCTGCAGATTTGCTCCAATTGAGCCCCTGGATATTGAGCGAACATCGTGCTGTTGCCGTGCTGACAGGCCAGAGGGACATTGATCGCCAGGTGTCCCTCCAGAGGAACTCTGAGGGGTCGCCACGGAAAGGAACATGTTCTAGAAGTCGTACGTCTGTCCTAATCGACTGGTCGGCTTTGACTCTAGAAGATGAACAATGAGGATGAGTTCTACGACGCCGTCACAGGTAGGAGTGTGTCCGAATCTGGTTTTTAATGGATAAAGTTGTTTTGTATATCTTTCTGAAGTAAAAGAGTGATTTTCTGTGCCTGTCCAAAAATAGAAAGTTCCCAATTGATGCCAGATGTCTCAACAGATTTTTCACAAAATTGTTGATTTCATTTCTTCTCTTCATTTGTAATTTTCTCAAACCAATATTTATGTATCATTTAGGTTAACTAGGATCTAAATGTATTTGGCTGCAAGAGGCTATCTCGTAATAAGCATAATACCCTCTGTTGAAACCTAACCTGCTGTAGGCTGATGATTATTTCAATAATAATCTGCTATCTTGCGGTCATGATCGGTAAGGTCAACGACCGCTTGCATTCTGGGAGGTTGTGTGGTTGTGGTCACCTTTACAAAATATAAAGAAGTAGAATTTGTGTGGGTTTTCCAGATAAATACTCATTTCAGTGTGACTCTTCTTTCTGGGTTTAGGGATATCAGTTGGTATCAATATCCCAAGATCAGCAGTGAACGCTCTATATCTGATACCCTTCATAGAGGCGGTTAAATGAAACCTGACTTGTATTAAGGATTCATTGGTTTCAGATGTCTGCTTCTGTAAACAGATTAGACATGTCTCCATGCATGGGATGCCATGAAGGGTCTGATATCTATGAATTAGCTCATTCTAAAGATTTGATTTAGCTAATGTATTATTTGGAGTTGCTTTGACTCACAAGGACGTTGTGTATTATACACTTGTGTGTCATCCTGACTATTTACTATGAGAGGGGCGTAGCTTGTCTTACATTCCAGGGGTCTGACTCGCCAGACTCTGGAGAGATACACTTTGAAGTGTTTCTCTTGGTTTTGGAAACGCTTTAATACTCTAAAGTTGGAGGAACACTCATTCGGAGAAATACTCACTGGTGATGTCAGTTAAAGTTGTACGGTCATTAGAACAATGTGAGAAATAAGACATTTGGACAACAACATGGATTTTGTTGGCTGTGGACATAGTACTGTTGGTTGTGGTTTAAAACATTATAATTAACAGCAGTTAAAGGTGGGGTAGGTAATTTTGGAGAAACCAGCTTGAGTGCGCTAGAATTTGAAAATACACAACTGGAAAACATCTGCCACTTCCTTACAGAGCCCCTCCTCCAACACACACGAACACGCACATGACCAATGAGGGCACGAGATAAGTTTGTGCACAGATGGAAGGCTGACAGGCAGGTAGGCCATCCAGTTATTTTAGCCGGGCCGGCTCAGATGATTGGTCGTGCTTTTTACAGTACTACGGCTTCCACAGATGACTTTTTTTTATGGATTCATTGCTATCGGGATGTTAAGAGCATTCCATGGAATATAACAAAAAGTGTATCTCGAGCCGGTTTCTCAAACTTACCTACCCCACCTTTAATCGCTTTAGTTTTTAATAGGGTGTTGTTCTGTCAGCAATTATTAACACAATTGCTTTTGTGCCTTTACTGCCTGTTGTGACCTTTTGTGTGATATTGCTAGGCATGCTTGCTCATGTTGACATACATTCTATACTATTAGACTATTGTTTTTTCTTGTTTCCTGGCCATATATATATATATATATATACAAGAATCAAGTGTGTGTTTGTGTCTGCCTGCCTCCTTTCTTTGACCATATTACTAATCTGAGACGGATGTATTATTAATGTGTACACAGGGTCAGATGTCTCCCTCATTGCACCTCTACTTTTGGTAAATGGATGTTAACTAGTATTCAATTTCAATATAAATGCTATTCTTGGTGATTTTTTGTTCACAGACTATATTGATCCTTAACTTCTATCAGCTCTTTAAGAATTATCCAACCAATTCCAAGTATTAGAAAGCAATACTAAACAGATATGATCTAGGTCACTTCCTGGGAGCTACAAGGACTGGAAGGATAGGGTTACATTTCTCTGTATGTTCTAAATCAATGAAGATTTGCAGCACATGGTGATATTGCGACATCTGCTTTTTCAGCTTGTGGCTGGAGGATTTGTTCTGATCTGGTTTGTGCATCAACATATTGTTCTTTAGTCAGAATCAGAATCCCTTTATCAGTCCCACAGAGGGGAAATGTACGTTGTTACAGCAGAAAAAGAGCCATAGACAGCTTAATGTTACATACGTTACATATGTAACATGCATTAAAAAGTACTAAGTTAAAAAAATAAGTAGTGTGCTGCAATTACAATGAATCTTGTGTTATATATTACCTTCAGTTGGCAAACATGTACTCCAACAATTGCAGATGCCTTATTCAGCTACTATGATGTAAGATCTAATGTTTTGAATACTAGCTTACACATGTTGCACCATATATGAATGACACACCTGCATGTAGTGAAAGACTGCTCATTAATACTCTGTGTTAAAGCCCTTTGTGTTACATCTCAACCTAAAATGCCGTACCTCGGTAAGAGTACACACCTGGTACGTTTGACGTAATACTGACAGCTGAGTAGGCGTGTTTAATAATTGATAATACACAACTTATTCTATTTTAAGTGGTTGCTAAGGCCCCACCTTGAGTTCACCTCTACTCCACCCTGCAGCACTTAATATTCACAAGTCATTTATCTTCTGGCTGACACCCAGGTGTAGGTCGACACCTGCATGTATTCCCATGGACATTTACTGGTAAACCCAATGCTCTCACTATTGGTGTGAGCTTTATTTTCGGCGTGCGCGGACCAAAATGCTGCTTTTCCCTCATAAAATGTTAAAGTGATGCCAGAAACCATATTTGTGTTCTTCAAAAACACTTGAATTACTCCAAAATGATGAAACTTGTGTCAGACGCCATTGACAGCTTTGTTATTACTGAGCTCCGACATCGCATTGTTGTTTCAGTCCGCAGCACCTTCTTGTATACGGGTGTCTTGTTTTGTTTCGCGAGAATTTAAATATCTTGTATTCAAAGTCAGTACCACAGTATTGCCCTCATACTTTCTTTTTCTAGAAAAACCCTGAAATACTATTTAGCTTCATATGGCTGCGTCATGACAGTTTACATGGGATTTCCGAATGACATTGGCATGTATTATATTGTGGAATTTTAGAATCATGACCATGAATTAAAATAAACCATAGCATTAGGGTTTCTGAAGTGACACCACTGTAATGTAAGTGAAGAGGTTAGTCTGTGTAAACAGGTACCAGGCAATCAATCACATTTGCCTGTCACACACAGGCTCAAAGTCCCTGATGCAAAACAGTTTGCAAATGTTTTGCATCATCCATGACTTTGACCAATGTTGCAAGCAAACCTTTAGAGAGCTTTGTTTCTCTCTGAATATGCATTTATGTGTTGCCTTTTATTGCACGAGTTGAAAGAGCAGGTATTCTGCGCAGAGCAGCTGCTGTGACCTTGAGTAACACTCTCTCTCCCACAGGCCTGGATTCAGACGAGTCGTATGAAGGCGTATCGGAGGCCAGCTTCAAAGATGCGCTGGTGTTTGACAGCAGCAGCCAGAAGAACAATGGGTCTGTGCCACAAGAGAATGGCATCAAGAAACACAGGTACTGCTGCATTCCTGTCCGCATTCCTCCTGCTGGGTTTGTTTGTATGTGGGTTACCTCCGACTGAAACCAGCTCAATGTGTGGGGCAGGGTCGAAACACATTTCTTCTGTCCATGTCGCAATATTTTGTAATGCTGCTGTCAAATGAGAAAACAAAAACATGAATGCTTTTAGTCATTAGGAACATTGGGTGATGTGTAGACTGCCTCTTGTGGCTGAAATGTGTGTAACAATAACAAATACAAAAAATCCCTCATTTAAAATTATCCCCGTTTTCTTTTCTTTTTTCTGTTTTTCAGGACATCATTACCGGCGCCCATGTTCTCCAGAAACACTATCAGTGTGTGGAGCATCCTGAAGAAATGCATCGGACTGGTAAGGAGCCGCAGACTTCCAGACACAAATCAAATGCTAATATTCTGAGTGGGCACCCACACAGACTTGAAACTGATTTTCAGTAGCTGCTCATTATTTTAGGGCCCTTGTAACCAGAGTCAGAGCAGTGTTTGAAACTACGTCACTGCCATGTCAAAAACTGATTGTGTAATATGAATTGTCTCCACTTCAAACAGTGTTTGTTAGATGCCATGTGATCATTGAAATCAACTCGGATGATTACAAACTTGTTCTGTTAGTAAGGGTCACTGTATGGTTTTTCCCAGGAACTCTCCAAGATCACGATGCCCATCGCCTTCAACGAGCCTCTGAGCTTCCTGCAGCGAATCACAGAGTACATGGAACACACTT
The DNA here is from genome assembly GCF_902827115.2 of Pseudochaenichthys georgianus. Taxonomy (NCBI): domain Eukaryota; kingdom Metazoa; phylum Chordata; class Actinopteri; order Perciformes; family Channichthyidae; genus Pseudochaenichthys; species Pseudochaenichthys georgianus. Next base: position 28,445,794 of record NC_047509.1, on the reverse strand, counting down.
ACCTCATCAACAGAGCCTGCGCATTGCCCGACTCCATAGAGCGCATGCAGGTCAGACACGCACACATGTACAGGAAGGACAACAAATAAATACATATTCTGTACATTTTTTGCATTTTCTTGTTTAATTTTGCAATTTATTTACTGGATCTATATGCAAGTTTTAATATTCTTTTATGAGCACTAACCACATTTATTGCACTCTTGAAAACGTTCTATTCCAATTATTTGTACTTCCATTTGCAAAAAACACGGTTTAGCTACACGGTACACTTTACAGCCCTTTGTGTTTTGTTAGGAAAGTTCTAGGTAAACCTCAATTAGTTGATTTCAGTTGCCATTTTGACCTCAACATGATGGGTTTATAATCACTGAATGTAAGAACTGCCCTGGTGCTGTACATGAGCTACTACATATTGTAAATAAAACAGAGATCAAGGTTATATAATTCTCCATGGTGGTGTGCACTTATCCGCTCACCCCCAGTGTATTGGATCAATAAAGCAACCAGTATGGAAAGCTCCACACACACAAACACTTATTGACTGACTGAGCCTGGCTCTAAACAGAAGGATTAATATGAGAACATGCAACGGCACAGGGAAAAGAAACAAACACACACTCGCTGACATGATGTGTACATTGTTTGTCTTTAGGCGGTAGCTGCTTTTGCTGTGTCAGCGGTTGCGTCTCAGTGGGACAGAACTGGAAAACCTTTCAACCCTCTGCTGGGAGAGACCTATGAGCTCACCAGGTACACACACACACACACACACACACACATACACATACACATACACACACACACACACACACACACACACACCTTTTGTATTTAATGGGAACACCATCCTATGTTACATTACAATGTGTCATTGTTTCTGTCTCGTCAGGTACTCTGCCACCATGTCATCTTGGTTTAGGTGTCAAATACAAATCTAATTCACCCTGTGATTTGGTTCCTTTATTTGATACAAGTAACTTTAGTTTTGAGATGATGTGGTAAGACCAGTTCTTCGTTTAGTGTGATTTTAAACCTCTTTCCCAATTCATAGCATTTGAAGGCGTTCAGACTTTATACTTCACATCACACATTTTAGCACCTCAGGTTTTGAATTTGAAGGAGAGTTAACAATGTTTACTTATATCTTGGACATTCTTAGACCATAGGAATAATGCCTGAATTTCGAAAATAGTTGTAGTTCTCCTTAAGATGTTTTTGGGCCATTTTAGCCTTAATTTGGCCGAAATGGGGGAATAAAGAGATCAGTGCAACTAAGGGCCAAGAGCTAGAATCAAACTCAAGTGGTTGTGTTGTCGCCCAGTTTAACATTTCATTTCCTCCCTGCCCCCCACAGAGAGGACCAGGGCTTCCGGCTGGTGTCGGAGCAGGTATCCCACCATCCCCCGGTCAGCGCCTTCCATGCAGAGAGTCTGGTGGGGGACTTTGTCTTCCACGGATCCATCTACCCCAAACTCAAGTTCTGGGGCAAGAGCGTCGAGGCCGAGCCGAAAGGGTCCATCACACTAGAGCTGCTCAAGTAAGTCTGGTGACAGTTTGTTCACGTCACAGTTTTCTGATCCAGAATCAGTTCCTCATCTCTTCTTCTCCTCTCCTGCAGGCACAACGAGGCGTACACATGGAGTAACCCCTACTGCTGTGTTCACAACATCATCCTGGGGAAGCTGTGGATAGAGCAGTATGGCACCGTGGAGATAGTCAACCACAGGTGAACTGCACATGGGAGATGTAGTCTGTGATTACTCTTTACAGCAGGTCCTTTGTACTGTCGGCCCGAGTGCAGTTTGTTGTTAATTGAACTGTATTGGTAACCTATGGCGACCCACACAGTGTTTTTATAATTTGTCAAGACACATATTAAAGGGGCCCTATTATGCTTTTTGGGGTTTTCAATTTCATATGGTTTGTTTTATACATTTTGGTGCATGTAAATGGTCTGCAAAGGGTACAATCCCAAAGTTCCCTACAGAGGGAGTATCTCACCCACACACTCGCCCCCCAATCAATATCTTAGTTTGTAAAATGGTGGGGAAAAAAAGTTGAACGACTGACCTTTAAAGTTTCCTAAAGCCAAAGATGATTGCTGAATATTGCTTGTTTTGTTAACCAATTATATTACATTTATAATAATAATAATACATTATTATAATAATAATTATAAATTAATACATTTTCACATTACAAAAGCTGAACCTAAATGATCTTTCTTTGAGCGTGATATTCTACTGAGAATTTGAGTTTTTTAAAGAACACAAATGTTCTGCTTGGATGCCTGCATAAGGTCTGTTTATAGACACACTTAAGATATATGAATGATTATATTCTACAACATAGTTGAGCCTCAAGCACACTCTCCTCTATCTTTGTTCAGCAATCCTGCCCGGCGCCTTCATCTACTCTGACTCAGCGTTTCACTTGAGCAGCTTGTGTACTCTCTGTGTGTCTTCTCGTGCAAACAATACGTCAAGCACTTTGTAAACCTTTATTTATTTAAGCTCTGCATTGTCCATCCAGTCTGAGTCACAATCACACAGCTGCTGAGATTCTGCTGTACTGAAGCACTGATTGCATGAAAGAGCCTTGCATGAAGAACAAGGAGCGCTTGATCGAAACTTAGTGCAGGAAACAAAAAAGGCCCGTCTAGTTTCAGGCTGACCTTTGTCTAAACAACACTAAGGAGGAATTCAATGGCACTAATGATGCTCTTAATTGCAATTAGTAGATCAGGAACGTCGGTTTAGGAAACTTTAGCCTCAATGTTCATTGTTATAGCATAAGTCTTTTCTTTCATCATTATTATGGACTAAATAAAGCTATGGACGTTAACCAGCTCTTCTTCACTCTGTTTTTCTGCAGCACTGGAGACAAATGCGTGTTGAATTTCAAACCCTGCGGGATGTTTGGCAAAGAGCTGCACAAAGTGGAGGGATACATCCAGGATAAGAGGTTAGCATGCACTCTTAAAATACACTTCAGTCAAATGTTATCCTGAACTGGTTCTGCATTATCCTTCTCTGCTTCTTCCTCTCTTCTCTCGATCTTCCTTTGTGTTGTCCTTCATTTCCACTCACATATCATTTGCACATGTTTCTCTTTCTCATTCTTCTCTCCGTTTCTCTGTTCTCTCCGTCAGTAAAAAGAAGCACTGTGTGATCTACGGGAAGTGGACCGAGTGCATGTGGAGCGTGGACCCTCACGCGTACGAGGCCCACAAGAAGTCGGAGAAGAGAGGGGACAGCAAGAAGCACAAAAGTGTGAGTAGAAGTTAGGAATCCGATTCTTCAAATCTGAAACTGTTATTCATATCGCAGATTAACAAAGAAAACTGATCACATTTAATGCACACAGAATGAAATGAACTAAAACCAGCGACTCAACACATTATAAACACGGAGAGTAACTAAAACAGAAATCACACCAAATCAATTCTTAAATAGTGGGTTGTATCAGTATTTATGTGTCTACTGTTTTATTGTTATGCAACTATAACATACTCGTAGACAGTATCGTATTGCCTTTATTTTACCTATTGTTTAAAATATAATTGAATTGCTTGTTTTCTATAATTATCTTGTGACTCTGTATTTTTGTCTTGATTTCCTGTTGGTGTCCACAGCATTCTGTGTGGTCATGTCCAGGTAAAGCAGCAGACTGGAGGTCTTTAGCGGTAGTCTGTTTGCTTGTTTGTAGTGAATACAATAGCTGTAACATGTATGTAGTTTTCCTGGTGGGTTTTAGAAAGACCTCGACTGGAACAAGACACCCAATCCTATTTATAAAGTATAAACTAAGATGCTTCACCCTCGGTTTAAATAACAAGTGTGTTTCCCAGGAGGACCAGGAGGAGAACGATGACGCGGACGACATGCCCGACGCCCAGGAGACGGTCTGTGTGGTACCAGGAAGCACTCTGCTGTGGAGGATAGACTCCAGACCGGCTCTCTCTACTCAGGTACCAGAAAACACTCAGAGCCCAATACAAAAAGGCTGATGGACCTTCACATGTATAAAAACCAGAAAACGATTAGCTTTCTTTCCCAAACAGTGTTGATTGCAGGGACTGTAATGTTTCATTGATGCCACATTTCCGCTGCATGTTACGACACGGCTCTTCTCAACTCCACTTGCTTTTTTTGTTGATAGTACCCACTTATTGTCCCGTAACACCTCCATAGAGGTTACAGTAGACCTGAGCCAATACAGACAGGTGGTCAAGCATAATCAACATTTTAAGACATCCCATAATGACTGGTGCATTATCCAGAATGTAGTAAGGGCAATGTCTCGGTTGAGTTCCTCAAATTAAAACGAGAATGAAAGATCATGTGAAATAATGTTTCAATAATGATAATTCTCTGATATATTGCAAATCATATCGCAATTGCAGAATCAGTCAATATTATTGCAACCAGTTTGGCAGGAATGAGAAGACTGCTGTTCACTGATCGGGCAGAGAGAATCGTAACTAGCCTGACACGGGACATCCTGCACCAACCCGTCATATTCAGAGAGTGTTAGTTCACAATGATGTCAGGGCAGATTCAGGCGAGAACACTACCTCCATTAAGGAAAACACTTTTAGAAAAAGGCCTGGTACTTTAAGTCTAAATATGCAATGGAAATTAGGCATTTCAAACATTTAATATCCTTAACTCCCTCTCAATCTTTCTTCCACTTCCCTCCCCAGATGTACAACTTCACCAACTTTGCGATGTCTCTCAATGAGATGGAGCCCGGCATGGAGGGCACGGTGGCCCCCACAGACTGCCGCTTCAGGCCCGACATCAGAGCCATGGAGAACGGCTTGATGGGTAATTCCTTATATTAAACATCTCTTTTTAAATTGTCTTGTAGAGTCTGTTTGATCACAGCCGACTGACAAGACAGATTAGTCTCTCTGGAACTTAAAAAAAAAAAAAGACACTAATGAGACAATGCTGCCCCCTGCTGGCTGTCTGTGTCACTATCATCTCTTTTTGTTGATCTAAGGCTGCAGCCACACGAGGACGATAACGGAAACGCACCAAAATCGTTATCAAAAAAGTCTTCCGTCCACACGCAATAGCCACCAGAAACGTGTCCGTCCACCCACACGAGACAGCTCGAACCTCTGGAGACACTGTAGTACATATGCTGGGCCTGTAAGTGGCGCTGTACTTCTGCCACAAAATACACCAAAAGCAGCGAAGAAGACTTCTCACGCATGCATGGTTGCCCTTCTGTTTATTCTCCGCGTTGGATTTCGCAGCAGAGGTGGGGTTTCGCCGGTCAACATGTCCGTTAAAGTTTAAAGCTTCCGGACAAAAGAAAAAAGTGCCGGTCAAAGGTCTTCTTTGTTATTTATTGAGCTTTAAAACAAATGAATAACGACTCTATATAATAATATAAGAATCATACACGGAGGACGGAGCCTCTCTTTTCCTCCCCCTCTCCTGACAGCCCGTCAGTATCCGTGGTCTCATGCAGCTGCTGATCCAGTAATGCGGGACCCGACAGTAAAAAGAAACATATCTATATCTAGTTTAGGTAGTTTGAGAGGTAATTAAAATAGCTAAGGGTGAAGATCTAACTTGATTAAGTTTGTGTTGTTCCGCTCATCGCTCCATCACAGTGGGCGGAGCTGCAGGTGAGCATGCAGAGCTGCGTGTCTCCTCTCCTGTCCGATTAGACTTCACTCGCGTTTATGTCCATATCGATCAAATCTAGCTGGAAGCTCCTGCTGGGTGCGCTGTCCTGCGAGACACCGGGACCTGGCTCGAAACACTGGGCTATCGCGTCATCGTTATCAGGAAATGATCGTTATAGGGCGTAATCACGGAGCCGTTTGGCCCCCCAGAGCGTTTCGTCCGCAGATCTACCCACCTTGGGACCCGTTATCGTTTTCTGCGTTTCCATGTCGGCCTCGTGTGGCCGAACCGTAGACTCTATCTGATAGGGAACTGTAGCCGATACGACCGTTATCGTCCTCGTGTGGCTGCAGACTAAGAGAGTTCAACACTACTGCCTACGAGTGTATTATACGGAGCTCAACTGTATAAGTACAGATGTTTTGTTTGTGTGTTACTTGCAGAGGAGGCCAGCAGGGAGAAGGAGCGTCTGGAGGACAAACAGAGAGCGTCCAGGAAGGAGAGAGCCAAGGACGAGGAAGAGTGGAACACCAGGTGGGAAGCACACTCTCAGCAGAGTGCACGTATACACACAGATACTACAAACAGAGCAGAACTGTGTTGTGAGCTCTGTTGTTCTACATTAGATCAAACTGGCCACCGTGCAAACAAGACGCCAACATGACCATCGTCTGTCAAGAGCTTCAAACACACAATCGTTTTGAAAACTGAATTAACATAATGTGATGAAAAGAAAGATGAGTTCATAGTTTTATTAAAAAAGTAGTGATGGACAAGATAATATTCCTCTCTATGCTAACAACATTTCTACATTTATTTATTTGTTTAAGTTGAGCATTCGGAATTTCACATTTGGAAGTGGAAGATTTGTAATCGTCTTTTTATCGTCCACAGCAGCACACAGTGACATTCAGATTAGCATTCAACCCGTCCAAGTATTAGGAAAAGCTGAACAACATATATCAGTTTAGGTACTTCATACATCTCTTTTTAGTCTAGATTTGCATTAAATAAACATGAAAATGAAAAGATTTTAACAATAATACATTTAAGTAACTGCAGCTACATTTCCCTGCAACTGTACCCGGTGACACAGAGAGGATGGCTTAACACCAGAACCACCAACATTCCATTACCCCCAGAACCGCCAATCACAACAGCGTCAGCACTCGAGACATGAAATATGTAAATGACAAACGATTTAAACTCAGTTCATGGGGTTCATTGTTAAATTGCTTCAGGTAGTAATTATAACTGATCAACAAGTTCAGATGCATGTGCTTGTACACACAAAAACAACATCATTATTACATTTAAACAAACTCCTCATAGTTTATGAACGACATTATTCGAAAGTGTGCAGTAACTTTGGATAATCACACAGGAATAATGAACGGAGCGCTCTCTTTTTCTCTCCCTCTCCTGACAGACCGTCTGCTTCTGTGTCATGCAGCTCACTGATCAAGTAATGACCCCACAGTAAAGAATAAACACATTTATAACTAGCTTAGCATGTGTCCGAGGTCGATTGGATATCTGAGTGTGACGGTCCAACTGGAAGTGTGTGTTTAGGAGAAGAAATGTATCCTGAATCATTTCAAAAGGTGTGCTTGTGTGTGTCCCAGGTGGTTCCAGATGGGCACCAACCCGTACACCAACGCCCCGGCCTGGCTCTACACCGGGGGATACTTCAATAGAAACTACCAAGACCTGCCCGACATCTACTGATAGTCCTCCAGCCTTCATCATCATCCTCCTCTTCCTCCTGTATAACCTGCAATGTCGTGAAATGGAGAGAAATGTACATAAAAGAAATCCACATTCCCATCTTCATCTCACTGCCTCCATCCTCTTTAAACTGAGAGTGACAGAGGAGAAACTTATCCACGCCTCTCAGCAGCCTGCTTCGTGCCCTGAGTCTTCAGCTCTTTTTTGTTTTTTTAAATCTCTGCTTATTCTCATTCTTGGTGATTTTGTCACATAGCAACCAGCACATGTTCTTCCTGAGGGATGGCAGCGGCAGAGAGCTGGTGAAATCATCAGTTAATCTGAATGTTTAACACTTTTACTTCACACACTCTGAGAAAGCACCCCCCCACCTGACTGTCACACGTGTTGTTATGGAGTTAAATCATGAAGTAAAACATAATAATCACAGTGATGGATTTACAGTCAAAGCAGGGATGTGTGAATCATGAGGCCTCTTTATTTTTCTTTACATACTTTGAAAATAAATATAGGTGACATTGGACCCTGTAAGGAAGACGATTATAAATGTTGGTGAACGGAGCTCATTACTGTCTGTGTGCAATGTCCCTGAAACGCTCTCCACCACATTAACCTTCTGCTAAAGGCTTATGTGCTGAAATGAATCCAGACCGACTACTAGAGAGCAGATGCTTCCTCGACAGCAGAGGGGAATGTGATGCCAGAGGGGGGGGGGACCAGGAGAGGAACCACACACCATGTGACGTTCTCCTGCACAGCAACACATGAATCTGACCTTTGAACCCCTGTCTGCACTTGGCTTCTGCTTGTCTGTAAAAGTAGCTTTCTCTTCCAGTATAATTGTAAAGTACGATTAACATTAACGAAAGAAATGAGGAAACACTTAACGGAATGTTCTGATGCAGCACGGCTAGCTGCTGAGTCGTAGCTGAGCTGTTATCCTCTGCTTCGTACATCTCTTAAAAGGCGGAGGAAATGTTGAAAGTTCTCTTTACGCACACTTCTGCTTTCCCCATGAGTTTGTCATTTATAACTGTATATACAACTCCCAGATTTGACACAACCACCAGCTGTGTGGAGAAAATACAAGTAAATACATAAATTATCGTATAAATATGTACAGACACGTAAAGCCATATTAACTACAGGAGAGGGCACTTGGTGTGTGAACGATGGCAATTATGAAACCTCAAGATTGACATTATTATTATTGGCACTCACTTTAGCATGATTAAAAAAGGAAGCGTTACTCGTGTCAGTGTAATAATCTGCTGTGCCGTTGAATTGGATGTAAGCGCTGGAAAAATGTCACGAAAAGAAAAATATGTATAATTGTGTGTTCCTCCCACACGAAAGGGCTGATCTGTTTAATTTTCCGTCTGTGTGTAAAATGTCCGATTCTGATTGTAGCAAAAAAGGAACTTGTTAGATATCATCGGCAAGTCATACGCTCCCAATCTTTTTCAAATTGAAGCAAAAAGTACTCTAATGAACTTAAGCACATTATAAGGGAAAGAGACACAACAAGCTAGTGTTTGTACAGAAACTTGATGAGTCATGCTCTGCACAGTCATAATAAATCCCTTTACGTGTCGGTTTGCTCGGGCAGATACAGTCTAAGGTTGTGAGGCATGCTCATTTAAATTCATATACGATTTATATATAAATTAAATGAATGTATAATGAACCTTCTACTTCCTGCTATCTGCAACACACACTCTACACACTTCCTGTTTGTGAGATTGTGACAGACAACTACTAGTGAGTGAGCTTTTGTTGAAAAAGGGAACGTTGCACCGTAGTTTGCACTCCTTTAAACAACAATGGCAGTAGTGTAATACATCTATTGTGACCTTTAGTAATGTTCATTTTAAATCACCATTTGATGCGTTTTGTTCCCTGCTATTTTAAATATCACATTTCCATCAGTGCTATTTCACCAACTCTATGCAAGTGTTGCACCTCAACTTGAATCTGTGTCCTCTGTTATTGTACTGTAGCTTTACATTCCTCGTAACACACACACACACACACACACACACACACACACACACACACACACACACACACACACACACACACACACACACACACACACACACACACACACACACACACACACACACACACACACACACACACACACACACACACACACACACACACACACACACACACACACCTTATCTCAATATACTCAGAATATTTGGAAGGAATTACATACACATCTTGGACCAATTTATCTTTTCATTTGTGTTTAATTGTTTTATTTGATTTCTATGTCATGCTTAGCAACTCCCTTTTTCATTCCCTTGTTTTCGTGTGATTGTATTTATGTTTATTATTTATGATCTTTGCGGTTCTAGGAAATAATTGTTGTTTTAAAAAAAAAGTAAAACATAATTCAAATTATTTTTTAATAATGTAAAATCAATCACCGGCTTCACGCTTAGCTACTCTCATTAAAAATGAATCCCACAAACACTACATTAGTAGAACTGGTCGAATGCTAAATGAACCCAAACAGGAACAAACCATTGTTGGAAAGTGCTGATTCAGCGTCTACCCCTCACATTATTGCTGTGTCATTAAACGCGCTCCATGTCGCTTTGTGTCGGTTCTTTCTACATGAATGCCTTCTGTGTAGTTTCTCCTCCTGCACTGTATCACGGGGTTGTTGTCAATGTTATGTGTGTACAAGTGCTGCACAGAGGTAATCACAAATGGCATATATCATTTTGTGCAATTGATTTATTTTTATAGTATTTAAACTGTTTTTGTTGAGAATGTTGTACCAGATGTTTTACTTCGGAGGTGTGGGTCATATCCAGTCTGTGGACAGCTTGGTAGAATAATGAAAGGGGGAGATGTCTACTAATAAAATCCTAATTTCAATTCATGGCCACTTCTCTTTTTCTTTTTTGGATTAAGATTAACGCTAAGGAACATGTTGGAAAAACTCAGACCACACTGAGTATACACTGGTTTTCATAATTACATTACATGTTACTTGTTAGACGCTTTTATCCAAAGCGACTTACATACTCAATACTGTGGACAATCCCCACAGGAGCACTTTGGGGTGAAGTGTCTCAGGGACACAACGACATGCTGACTGCAGTGGGGTTTGAACCTCCGCCACACGCCTTCCAACTGGCGAGTCAACCTAATTGACTCCGGATGACTCAACAATAATACAATTAACCACTAGAGTTCACAGCAGAATGCTTACAAGTCAGAGTAGAGAAATCACAGTTGTTACAAACAGCCATTTTGACGTGTCATCACAGGGTAAAACAACAGGAGGGATTCATAGAGTACGGTCCAGTTCTATTTCGTGTGTCACAGTGAGCTAGATTTCACAACAACAGGGCTCTGGCCCAACGGAATGGAACAGGGCCATATGTGTTATGAATGTGTTTACCCTGCCATGACATGACAAGACAGCTAAATGGCTGCTCTGACAATTGCCTGAAAATAAATATGCACAGACCCAGAAACTAAATGGAATTCAGCCGTCATTCTGCCAAGAGTTTCTGTACAATAATCCCAATACATTTTTTTCCTGTAAGGTACTGCAATATTAAAAACAGTGAACATGGATGATTTCACAAACACAGATGTTAGTCATCAACACCTTTTGCAATCTAATAATTGAATGATATTTAGAATCCATCTTAAAGGGGCCCTATTATGCTAAATTCCAGTTTTCATATTTGAATTGTTTGCCTCTACTGGGACATGTCTCCATGCTTCAATATTCAAAAAGCTCTTTATTTTTCTCATACTGCCTGTGCTGCAGCACCTCTTTTCACCCTCTGTCTGAAACCAGAGCCCAGTCTGCTCTGATTGGTTAGCTGGCCGGCTCTGTTGTGATTTGTCAACCACTGAAAAATGTTCCGCCCCTCGGCCTATCTCATACAATGTGTAGCCAATAGGAGCGCGAGTGTTACTTAGTGATGTCACTCTTACAGAAGTAAACAAAGGAGACCAATGGATACATCTCAGGCAGGGAGGGGGAGGAGCTCTGGGATTTTAGCCTTTGCAGACCATTTACATGCACAGAAACATATCACACACTACAGGAAATGGAAACCCCAAAAAGCAAAAGAGGACCCCTTTAAAAATCAGGGTGCACTTTAAAAAAATAAAATAAAGAGGGTACACAGCAGGGTTTTCTTTGTATGTATTTGCCTTTTATTTATTTTCCTGATTGAAATGTATTGTAAGGTCATAATTTGTCATTCATCACATTACATGGCATGATGCACCAGGTCTACTACACCCATTTACAGGAGGAATACACGGAAACATACACAAGGTTTTACAATGGGGAACAGGAAGTTAGCTCATTGCACTTACAACAGTGAATGGAACACTTTGTAATCATTTGTAGGCTCTCTACCTTTTTTCTGTAGTTTATTTTCACCCTCTTTTTTTTCATTCATTTTGTTGGGTTATTTTTTCACCATCCAACCCTCTTCATCTCCACCCCAAAAATCTGTCAACCCTGAAAAATTACATGGAAGCCAGATATTTACCCCCCCTTTTTTTTTATGTTTTCGATGTCATCTCATTTTACAAACACAACAGGTATAGAAACTCTACACAGACCAATATATTTTTTCATTTTTTTTCATTTCCGAATACAACTTGTTTAATGATTCTGCACGAGCCAGCCACTAACGTACACAATGCGATTCTCGTCATGTATCCTCCAAATCTACAACTCTTGTGTTTCATGTAGTGTGTGTGGTTTTTATGCACACACAGTTTGGGCAGGGAGGCTTGCATACGTTCCAGCTTGTGTCGCTGTGTGGTGTGCAAAGGCTTCTCTCCTGCCTGTGTGTGTGTGTGCGTGTGTGTTGTAGTATGTTAGTGTGTCGCACAGAACACATCCTTCATGGCATTTACATTTAGTTCTCTTCTGGTATTTACACTGGAAAAAGATGGCAGCCCGTGAGGTGAAGGTCAAAGGTCAGGGGGTTAAAAAGGTCGAGGGGTGGGGGTGTCCAGTTCATGCACTTTACTTAGATGCTTCATTACAGGTGGAACATGAATAACTGCTCTGTGAATGATGGACTGTTTATTTCTGTCTTTATCACAACCTCTCACCTATGAAACATTGACTCTTTTATAGATTTATATATATATATTTTGATGTGTTTTTAAATCTTTCTCCATTCCTACACTACATACTGTACAAGCATTGTTTGCTACCTTTTTGGTTGAGAACACACAGTCCGGTTTCCCAAAAGTACTCGAAGCTGCATTTGAATGCCGTGGACTGTTTTAACTCTTTGTGGTGCTAAAAGTAATTTCAGCACCACATTCGGTTTGTCCTTATTGCGGAGAGTCTTGATGTCGGATTAGAAAATGAGTAAAGACTTCTTAGATTTACATTTTTAAACATAGATCTGATCCAAATGACCCATGGAATCAGTTTGAACTATATTCCTTAAAGAAGCTATTCCTGACCAGATTTCAATTCAATTCTGGTTCTATCTTCTATTATGGACTACATTTGTGCTTCCAACACTTCTGAAAAAGCCGGCTGTGGCTCAGTGATTTTTGCTTTGCTGTGGTCTGATCTTGCGCTCCAGGATATAAACAGACCCCATGCAGAGTATAGACAGAGACCACGACTAGAGGGCAGTAACAGGATGGCTTTCTTCAGTAACCAGTATTGTAGTATAAAGCCCTTGCTGCTATGCATATTGACGTCACCTTCGGTGGCTTTCTTCACACAGGAGCAACAAAAGTGACATTTTTCACACATTTGACACAGACCCCAGCCTTAAGAAGGTCTATTTGTGTCGTAAATTGTCCAATTTATTGCACCTGCATAAACAACGCTATATTTATCTATATCTCAGTTAGGATGCTGCATTTTGTTAGTGCTTTCCTGAGGCAAAAGTGATTGAAGAACATTTTATTTTACTTTTTACAAACCTCCAAAAACATACGACATAAAATAGAGAAGGTTGGTAATAATCGGGATAACTTGAAACTTTCTCTCTCATATGATTTGCTCTAGTTTGATACTCCTTTAAAGCTTCCAGGGTGAAGTCACTGATCTTGTTGCCGTGTACGGCAGCTTTGTATCTGAATGATGACCTAGCATTCTAGCATTTTTCAATAGCCTCTAATCTCATATATTGTTATAAAATAAAATTGTTGTGTCTATATATTTCAATACCTAAACGTCTTAACAACCCAAGCATCTTTGAGCACCAGGAAAAGTGCAATATAAATACCATGTATTATTATTATTATTATTGATACTATAAACCTCTCTTCTTCATCGCTCCTGTCTTTCATCAGCTTTCTATCCCCTCTCAGTATGATAAAATACATTCTGACATAGATAAATCCTCTCATAAATGTCTCACAAAAAATATATATACTGGTTTGTTTTACACAGTGACTTAAAAGAAAGTGTAGGAGTTGGGAGATAAACAATGTGTTGTACTTCATAAACCACCTCTTCTTAAATCTGTTATCTTTTCAGTAATTTCCGTTCCAGTGTATTTAGCTTATAAATCCTAAGTGTGTCGTGGCAGTTCATCTTCAAACACCAACACTCATCAGTTCATTTAATTCAGGAATGCCTTGAAAAGTTCAGTATTTTGTGTCTAATATAATATAGTGTCATCTTATCTATCATGTGTATATATTTGTATTTGTACGGCGTTTGAGTATCTTAAATATTCTTTAAAAATGTATTTCTCTGCAAACAACGAGTGCACACATGTAGACAATAACATGACATGTTGGGGCCTGCTAAATAAATAAAATAAGAAAAAGAGGAGCATTTCTTCTTCTTCACCCCTGAGCAGTTGCAACCTATATTAGGGAATGTATTGAGATCCTTATTTATATATTTATATTCTATATTTATAGTCTTTCCTTTTTGTATTTATAAATCTCTGAACAACTTTTCTGTGTACCCTGCGCCAAAAAAAAGCAAATTGGCCTTGTTTGCAACGTTCATGAAACCTGGGATTTTTCATTGCTTATGGTAAATGCCCTTTCAAAAATATATTCTTATTATATTTTTTTCTTTCTCCTTTAATATTGGTGTTTAGAACAGCAAACAGACTCTTTTGTATTGTTAAGCATCTTATGTGGACTTTTTATTATTAACTTTATGTCTATTATTATTTCAAATTCTCATTGAAAATGACATTGACCTATTTGTTGTTTGAATTGTATTTGTATTGCAAATAAAGAACTGCTAGACCTCAAATCATCTTAACAGCAACACTCCTTTCTTGCCTATCATTGCCATTTCCCAGCTACCATGAACACATCTTCACAAAGAGACCCCAGTTAGGGAGGAGAGGATTACCACGAGTAAATAAAAGACCCTTCTTATAATTTCCTAACCTACCGGTGAGATATATTATACACACATTCACAGAACCTCCTTATTTAGATTTATGAGGAATGCCAAACCAAATGGATATTATTAGAATAACTCAAGTGTGATAAATAATGACTTTTCTCATTGGTGTGTATTTTCACTTCGCTTTTCTTCCTCGTGTTTTGACCAAATATGATTCATTGCATAGAAGGACTGGAGATGAGAGGTCGCCTCTTCTGCCCACCATATTTGTCGTGGTTGAACTCGTGTTTTTTCTTTTCTTTTTTCCACATTGGATGATGGCCTTTAAATACACGCATACAGACCCCCACACACATACATACAAACATTAGGAACAGAACAATATAGAGGTGACCTTGAGGTTTTCTGCGCCGGGCGGCATGCGAAGGTTCCCAGCGAGCGTTCACACAGACAATATACAGCAGAAGTTGGTTGGGTTTTGTTGGTTTTGCTGAAGGCCTCGCAATGTTTGGCCCGACAGTTTTTTGAGTACCGAAACCGAAGATCCCACAATGCACTGCAGGAGCGACAGCAGGGAGAACACTGACCTGAGAAGTTTTTCCATGACAGTCTGAGAGAGAGGTTTTGGGGGGTTTGGTCTTGGTCGCCACCATGATAGAAAATGAAAAGTTAAAAAAAGGCGAGTGACTTTGTGACACAACCAAGTGTGTTATATTTGGTTCCTCAGTCACATGAGTGCTTTTTTTTCTTCTTCGTTCTTTTGACACCGTGTGCTTTCACGTGTGCAGTGAGTGAAGACACATGCTGATACACACCGATGTGTAAAAGGAGCGTGGCGGTGCTCCTAAAGAACGTCCATGTTGGATTTTCAGAGAAATCACATTGAACCCCCGCAGGTGAAAAAGTCCAGTTCTGCCGCAATGTGTGTCTGGTCTGCGTTTCAGTGCCTCTCTGCTGCCCTGCAGTGCTTCACATCGACTCCAGCTGGCCAACACAAGCAGCGCATCACACTTCCTGTGAGTGAAGACGTGATGTCTCACTGTTGGTCGTTGGAGGAGATCTGGGGGTATCAAACGTGTGTTTATAGGTGAGCTCCTGCTCTCTGATGAAGAGTACAGCAGTTGAACATTGTCAGAGTACGTTGGTGGTGGTACGTTTAAGCGTTACATCAGTGGTGTGTAAAACAGACGGAGGCAACACGTTTCTACTCCACCAACTTTTTAAATGACACACGATTGTGCTCTTCACTTCCTTACCTCTTACTCTATTGCTTTTATAGGTATTGATAATAAATAAGAGTCAGTAAAATCGACAGGATGAATTCAGTACAAAACATAAATAAAATAAATAATATCAATAACGATTATCAAAAACAAAGTTAAAAAATATAAATTAATCTCACTGTGGCCAGTGTTCCAGCAGAATTAACTACATAAAAAAGAGGTGTGATGAAAATATGTGTTTACAGGGTGTAATAAAAAAGATGTCACTTCAAAATAAAATATTTAAGAATGATTAAGGCAATATTGGTTACCTGCAACATAAAAACCAGCAATAAAGAAAGTAATTGAAACACAGGATATGATAACCACCAACAGCAACATGAGGAACATCTGAGAGCCAAATGTTGTGGAGCAGTTGGAGAAACCCCATCACCACAAGCACTGCAGGTGAATGTTGTCTCAATGGCTTTGTAATGGCTGAAAAACAACCCGACGACATACAGTTTCACTCCAAAAACCAATCCATATTTTCGTCTTAAAAAAAAACTAAAACAAGGCTCCTCTTATTCCCGTGGCCCAATTCCTGTGTGTTGCTCCGGAAATCTCTTAATCGTTAACGTCGTCTAGCTAAGTGTTTCCAAGTGTACTTATGGCCTCAGTTAAGTAATGATGAACAGTGTAAGGTCTTGGATATAAAGTTCCATGCATTCCAAATTCCTATTCATTTTTTTGTATCCACTATACACTTCTTTAAAGATATGGCAAGTTGAGGATCATTGGGCGGGGATTGGAAATGAAGAAGAATCAGCATTCAAGAAAAACGCAGAGAAGTGAGGAAGAGGGGGAGCAAAAGGTCTAAACAGTTCCAATCTGGAATGTAGATAGAAACAAACCGTGGAAAGAAACGCAAACCGAAAAACATGGACTGTGGGTCGGCTACGTCGTTAGCTTTGTCTTTTTCATTCAACGTGACATTTCCTTTAAGTGACAAGAGGTCTGTAGTACCAGAAAAACCTGCAGCAAGTTTTATTCACATTTTCCCCGCTCTTTTTTTACTTTGAGAATAGATAGAAAAGAGGAGAGAGGTGGGTTTGTTCCTAGTTTGAGCACAGGACTGTGAAACCAAGGATCGTAGCATGCCACCATGCCTGTTGTAAAGCAACCGTGTCCTGTAAGCAGGAACAAGGAGCTCTCGTATAAACAGTAGCGTCGTCAGCGTATTGGCGACCATCTTGTTATTCCATTGCAACTGCAGGTTAGATCCAAAAGGAGGACTTAGGTGGTGCATGGCTACCATTGGTTTTACTCGTCTTCCAACAACTGTGTAGATCTCCGCTGGTGTTTAGCTCCCTCTACTGGCATGGAGGAATAGCCGCATAAACACATTTTGACTTTTGGCTGCCAGTTCTTTTCAATGAATGGCGGAGAAACTGCTACAGGTGGTTTGGAGGGCTCCGCGGTAGTTTGATGGAGACTAATTATTTGGCTGGGAAAGGCTGGATAAAGCATGGATGTTGGGTTGGCATGATCTGTAAAGAAACACAAAGGTAATTTAGTCTATTGAACACTAACCCTGCATGGTTATTATAATATTCATGGATACGAATTTGATATGTGCATATTCATATTCGTCTCTCCACTGCATGTGTGTCCTATAATTAATATTCACCTTATTTACAATATAAGACTACAATATTCTCATATATAAATAGCATAGCAAACATTGTGTAGCACATAACAACAGCTGTCCTTCCAATTTGGAGGGTCAACAATTTATAGAAGCAAACATTGTGAAAGGTCACACAGCAGTTGAATAAATGAAGAATGTCTGGGTGTATAAAGAGAACTCATGTCATTCCTATGAAGGTTGTTCAGTGGCAAATGAAGCCTGACTCGAGAGCAAAAGAACCCGTATCTATGCCCATAGAGCGACCAATGCATTAACAAGATTCAATCAATGGCATATGCAGGTGGTTTAGTTGAAGCAATGATCTGATTCAGTGCTGTGATCTTCATCTACAGAGGTTTCTTGAGTTTTAAAGGGGACATGTCATGGATATCTTCTGTGCACATATGTATGTTTTGGTATCTGGAATACCCACCAACCCACAAACAAATTGTAGACAACTTTGCAATTCTGTTTTTAGGTTCAACAAGCCATTCAGATGCTGCTCCCCTTCCTATGTCACATGTAAGCTCATTAGAATAAACCTTCCTTGTATTTAGCCGACGCTTTTATCCAAAGTGACAAAATCAACATGTCCGCTTTAAAGCTGCTTCAAGGTCATATGAGATCAATGCATTTAGTTTGGGACTCTTTAAAGACACACGGTCAGCCTTTCTACTCAATTAAAGGGGATTGCTGTGTAGAGCTGTAATGCTGTAGCAGTCGCATTGGCCACTAGATGGTGGATGAGCCAAATAAATGCACTGCTGATGTACAGTACACCAAACGTTTAGAATAATAACGGGAATGATTATGCCTTGTATCTGCATTCATCTGTTAATGATCGTATTCGAAGCAGCATTGAGTTTAAGCAGGGTAACATTCATGTGGTGTATTAGTTTTATCAACCATTGCATCCTTGCTACATGAATTCTGGCCTTTGATTTGGTTTATTATGAGAATCAAGATTTTTGCCTTGAGATCTTCCTACTCCTAGCTGCAACGAGTGATAATGAGTGGAAGCAGACGCTAAGGTAAAGAGTTCTTCTCGTCAAGAAAATAGTGTGAACATGCCAGGATTAATCCAAATATTTAACTCATTTGAGCCAACCCCAATTCCTTTTTTTTAAACGAGTATTTCCAGCATGTACAAACTGTAATGAGCAATAGCAACACAGGTCCAGGTCACTTAAAGAACATATCACCAACTGTCTACATAATGGGAAAGGCACATGTTATCATGCTACCTGAGAGTAGTGATGTTACATATTGCGCCGAGGCTTCGGAGCGTGTGTCGAGTAATCCCCGAAGCTTTTTGTGAAGCTTGTATCGAGGCTTGTATCGTTTTGGGCCAGTGACGTCATCGATGACAAACGAAGCCTCGCTGCCTGTCGACACCACGTGACTGCTTCAGGAAGTGCTTTAGATCGGTTGAACCGTTGAACCACAACGCTCATAATACCCATGGATGTATAATAAGAACGATATTACCCCTCCTGTACCCGGGCCCGGTGACACGATGGAATCAAGAGAGCTCAGACCCTCACTTATAGAGGTCGGAACATGTCATAAGTATAAATAGATACAAGCATAAATAAATGTAGGAAAAAAAACATGAATGAATAAATACAGGAATACATATGTTACAGTGTTTTCAGGGAGATTCAGCGTGTGCGCTGTGGCTCAGCAGGAAAGCAGTTGACTCATGACCGCAGGGACCCTGGTTCAACGACTGAACAATACGTCTTTTTTGTTGTTTATAAAGCTACAGCTAAATGAGATAATGTAGTTAATAAATGTATTCTTTGATATGGTTTAGCCTACAACATGGTTAAGTTTACGAATATTATTAAGGAATACAAATCCCTCTTTGCAATGTTTACCAGCCTCCTTAGGCTTTTCAATCACAATCATTAAACTGGAATAAATACAATATTGTTAACATGAAAATATGATTTAATGTTCGTTGTTTAGAGGTATTTTAGAGGTATTCTAAGGCTCGAACTCGAGCGTTCCAGAGCAGTGGTTCTCAAACTTTTTTCAATAATGTACCCCCTTTGAAAAAAAATGTCAGCCAAGTACCCCCTGATCAGCGCAAAATCAAATTGTTAAGGAAAAAATGACTATATAAAGAGGTACAGTACAGCGCTGCACCATCGGTGTCTGATTTATTAAAACAACAACATTGTAACTGAGAAACACTTAAATGCTACATTTCACATGTTTACAATCCATCACTAAATTCATGGCAAACCAATTTTAACATCATGCAATAACACTAAGACGACATTAGTTGCATTGAACTGATCTTTTTAATAAGTTGTACTTACAATGTAGTGAAACATGGGCTTGAGCTTCACTGAGGATCTTTGTCATTCTGACAGGGAGGCAAACTGCAGTTATTACACTTTGCATTTTGAAATATGTGTAAATCTGTTCATATAAAACCCACACTGCTCAAACTTCCTTACTTTTCCTAAAATTGGTATATTTATTTATTGATTAATTTGGGGCGTGGGGAATGAAGAGAGAAAAAAATATGAGCATTTTATGAGCATAGGATTTTGACCCCTCATATAAACATATGCATAATGCTACGCTATACTTTGCGGCCACACGCCGTTGCCAAGCAACGCTTATTGTTTAGGTCCTTTGATAAGCAGGCAGTCAAATAATTGACTAGAACTAGCTAGATCTGACAGATTTGGACATACACGCGAGTGAAGTCTAACCGGACATGAGAGAGATCAGAGATCAGATCAGCTGCTGCTGACGGAGAACACACAGCTCTTCCGGATCACAACTCCGCCGCTGTGACGGACCGTTAAGTGGAGCAAAATTAAATACACTAAGAGTTAGACCTAACACACTTAGCTTGTTTATCTACTCTGGTACTAGCTAAACTAGTTATAAATATATTTATTCTTTACTGTCGGGTCACGAGACTGACGGGCTGTCAGGAGAGGGAGAGGAAAAGAGAGCACCCTGTTTATTTTTCCCATTTTATTATCCAGAATAACTGTAAACCTTTGAATAAAGTAGTTACTATTAGTAGTTTGTTTAAATGCATTACTTATGTTGTTTTTTTCATTAACATCAAATACATCTCACGTACCCCCTGCAGTACTGCAACGTACCCCTAGGGGTCCGCGTACCCCCCATTTGAGAACCACTGAGATAGAGCACACTGTTGAGATGTCCAATCTGCCTGTTGTACACACTTTGACCAACAGAGGGTTTGTGTTCAGATGAAGCCCATGATGAAGCCTCATGAGATGAACCCTTTTGCGAACCAATTGGCTAGAAAGCTTCAAAGCTTCATAGGGCTTCATCTCACCATCACTACCTGAGAGTACAGGGAAGTAAAGTCCTGGCTTTTTAAATTAGCTTCACAGCTCTGAGGCCTTTCATTGTGCAGACTAATACTTATTAGAGATCTCTGCCTTAGTATTTCTTCAAATAGGGAGCTGCACATGCTTTCTTTTAAAGTCTTGTTAGGTCAGAGCCCTTCTCCCTGCTTAAGATCACAGGGCGAACAGAGTGCGAGCCCTTCAGGTTATATATAGACCCAGCAGTAATTAGCCCCATGCAGAACACCTGTGTACCCTGCAATAACCAGCACCTGTGGCCTCCTGGGTCTCCACCATGTAATAAACCCTGTGTCCTGCAAATTACATTGAAATGCGAAAGTTCTTCATTTAGGTTCAGCATTGACAGCCAAGGCAGGAAGTCATCAGAATGAAGTAGTTCATAGCAAAGGTCTTAACAAAACCAGTATAATGTGCTTGGACATTGACACACAAAGACTTATGTTGTTATTTGTGTATGATTTGTAACTAAAATGTGGAAGGATTCTTAAAATAGTATTAGACGAAAAAAGGTATTAGACTTTGGGAGTTTATATTCACATTTACAGGTTGCTTTTGTCCCCTCTATGATCTCATTGTTATTCTAGTATGTTTCTTGAATCACTGCTTTCTGGTTTTTCTCACACTGTGCCTGACTCAGATCAACTGCTCCAAACATGCTGTATATTTACATTTGCCCAGCATTAGGTTGAATCTGTTCTAGTGAACAGGCTCCCAAAGGGCTGGCAAACAGCAGACAGCAAGCTGACTCACTGGAAGAGAAGATGGAGGGAGGGGAAAAACATGATATGGCCAGGAGCACACAGTATGGACATTTACATATGTTTAATTATACTTTTAATCTAGGTATGTTTGTCACGGATTAGGATAAAACGATATTCTAGATCTAGACAGAAGTGTGTTTTTGACGATGTAGTGTTTTTCCCAGTTTGTGTAAAAGAAGTTGACTTATACTGAGCTCTGACCTCAATCCCATCCGACACCTTAGGGCTGAATGAGAGTGAGTCAGGCCAACACTACTGGCCGACCTCACTAATACTCTTGTGTCTAAAAGGGAGCAAATCCCCGCAGCCATGTTTCAAAATCTTGTGCAAAGCCTTCCTCGAGGAGTGGAGATAATCCTTACAACATATTATACCCATGGTTTTAAAATGAGGTCTCATTTGAGTGTGTAATGTATGCTGTCTGGATACTTTTTGCAATAAAGTGTATGATAAAGGTGAAGACCGAGAGAGGAAGACATTTTTCCTCATGAGTGGGGTGGTGAAAGTAGAAAAATGGTAAAAGCGGAGGATAGATAAAAAGGAGGGGGGGATCCTTACATCTTCAGAAGACATGCAGAGAAAAAAAAATTGACAATCCTGACAAACAGAGGAGAGCAGGGACAGGCAGCACAGAAGTGAGAGAGCGAGAGCAAAAGAAGAGAGAAGCAGTGATGTTTGACAGTGTGGGAGGAGAGAGACTCACATGAGGCAGTTAGTCAGCAGCGCTTGGCTGCACAGCACACAACAACACGCACAGTCCAGGCTCAGTACATTATCTTTTATGGCACATATGCAACACTGTGCACACTGTGAAATACAGCAGCTACATCAATGCCTGCTCATTCCCCAGCGGTGCATCAAAAGCTTCAAAACACACTGCGCCAAAGGCAAAAGACTGCACGTCCAATACAATAAAGAAGCTTAGATGTATGTATTGCTGCTTCTATTTGTACTGCCTCTACACGTATAAAACACATCTACTGTATACCCTGTATCAGAGCCATTAGCTGACATTACTGTCACGATCTGTCTGTGTTTTGTCTGGTTTAGATCTGTCTGTGGTTCCCTGTCGTTAGTTTCCCTGGTGTGTCTAATTTACCCGATTGTGTTCACCTGGTGTCCCTGTGTTTTCTCCTCCCTCCTCACCTGTGTCTTGTTTGTATGATTAATCTTGTGTGTATTTAAGTTCTGGTTTTTCTGTCTGTCTTTGTCGGTTCGTCTTGTGTAATGACTTGTTCCTTCAGATCCGACGGCTGACGAGTGGTAGAGAACGGAGAAGTGGAGTACAGAGTACGATTTAAAGCGTCTGTGAGGTTTTCTTCACGGAGCCTACATATTCGTTGCATTGGTGAACGGGTGTGGGGTTTCTTTGAACGCCCCCCTGGGGGTTCTTCCCCTGATTCAATGGCAACTGAGCCAGGAATGGACAAGACCACGGCAACGCGGATCATGGACAACGAGAAAGAGGGGGGCAAAACGGACGGAAAGGAGGATACAGACGAAGAGCAAGGACAAAACAAGAAAACAGGAGAGGAGGAAACAAGAAAGGAGAAGGGGAGTGAGAGGTACAGTGTAGAACAAACTGTGGAGGTAACAATGATGGACTTACTAAAGAGAATACAAAAAAAGTGTGGGGTTGTGGACGGGTGCAGAGTGAGAGGGGAGCGGCTATATGAAGTCACCATGCGGACCTGTCTAGGGAAAATGAAAATAATGGAGGGGCTGAGGGTGAACGGGGTCATGGTGCACGCACAGGACCTCTTGAACAAAGATCTGACTGTCTCGTTCCTAAATCTGCCGGTATATGTACCTGATAGGATGATACTTAAGAGACTGGAAGAGTGGGGGGTCGAGCCCATCTCGGCAATCAAAAAACGAGTGTGGCCGGGCACAGAGATCACAGACGGCACCAGATTCCTTAGAGTAAGGTTCAATGACAAGGTCAGCTCCCTCCCCTATTCCACAAAGTTAGACACAGTGAGGGGGGCGGAGTACTTCAGAGTGTTGCACAATCGCCAGGTTCCTGTCTGCAGGCTGTGCATCCAGCCCGGTCACTTCTTTAGGGAGTGCCCAGAGTTTAAGTGCCACAAGTGTGGCCAGACAGGACATTATGCCAGAGAGTGCAGGTTCAGGGCGGAGAAAGAGGAGGAAAAGAAGGAGGACAAGGAGGAAGACGAGGAGCAAGATGAGGAGGAGGAAAACGAGGAGGAGGACAACGAGGAAGGAGTGAAGAAAAGACCCTTTGAGGAGGTCAGCGAGGAGGATGAAGGCCTGAGTGGGGGAGGAGCGGCGGGAGGTGAGGATGGAGCTAAGAAAAGTGCAAGGCAGAGCGCCGCAGCGGCAGGGGAAAGAAGTGTTGGAGTCCTGGAGTGGTGGAGGACATCTCGGAGGCATCAGAGATGGAGGAGGCAGTGCTGGAGGAGGGCCCTGTGGGCGACATGGTCTTCGGGAACCCTAAGGATGAGCAGAGGGGCCACGGCATGAGGAGAAAAGAACGTGGGGATGAGAAGAAGACCTCAGTGGAGAACGCTGGGCGGAGTGCTAGACGCAAAGTGGACAAGGAGAGGGAGATGGAGATAAGGAGAGCGAGCTCAACAGAGGGGGAGCTCGGGAAAGAAAACGGCTTAAGGTAACGATGTTAAGGATGCTTATTATAATAACATCCCTTTGTATGGCAACCATCTCCTCCTTTAACGGCAATGGCCTCAAAAGTAGGATTAGAAGAGAACGGGCGATAATTCTATGTGGGGCCAGTATAACATGTCTGCAAGAAACACATAAAGGAAAGACTCAGGTACTTACATTTGGGAGAAGGATGAGCGTTCACATTTGACCAGGATTCCCCTAAAGCTGTTAGCTAAAACCTCTATTCACATTGATTACACATCTGTTGGTAAAGTACTCATGGGAGTCGGAGATGTCCTGTAAAGCTTTTATTGTAAACAACACACTTCTGTTTACATTTGGTATTTCTCACTGAAATGATTATGTGCACTGTAAAACTGTATACTTTAGAAATCATAAATCGGGTAGGTTAATTTCCTTTATTATGAAACATTAAAAAAAACGATTGGATTGTTTGTAGCTTACAGTTGGTATAAAATGTACACAAATATCATACATGTGCACAATACATAAATACAAAACGGACATAGAAAGGGACTTCGCATTATGCAATTTTGGTCGGGCTAATACAATATTGTTATTTTGGTTTGGTCCATATTGGTGTGCAAGTCATGCTATAAATATGCATACACATTTTGAATAGCATGCCGCCATCGATCATGTATGATTGGAACATGCCATAAGGCAGTATCAAAAGGAATGCATCTAGTATTTAGTTACAAAATAATTGTGACTGTCGTATACATAATAAAAAATGTTGTGTCAGCAAGTTATAATGAACCGTTGTCATGTTTACACAGGATTTATTATACATGCTGCTCTGTGTAATGTTGGAATGTGTGTATCGTAGGTGTTTTTGTTTTAAGCACTTACATTTGGTTGTTAAAAAAAGAGAAGGGCATGGGCGATAGCTGAGACGAGGAGAGATGTGGGAAATGGGATGAAAAGTAATTGATGGGTGTGATGTATGACAAAAGTGCATGATGGGTTGAATAAGTGTCTGCTATATTTGAGACTGCTTGATATAAGCTGAGAGTTTGTTGTTATTGATTTGGGTGAAAGCCTTGGGGTCCTTTCTTTTTGGGGATCAGTAAGGTGGGGGATTATGTGTTAAAATGTAAATGAGTTTATATTTCTCTTAAAAAAAAAAAAAAAAAAAAGATATGGCTTGTTCCTCGGTGAGTGTTCTGTTTAGTCTTTATTTAATAGTATAGCCTTGAAATAAAGGAGTTTTTTGTCACTTTAATCTGTATTTGGGTCCTGCTTCCTACACACACCGTAACAGTACGAAGAAATGGACCCAGCAGATGATCCATTTGAGGTGGAACTACAACATTTTTCCTTTTATTTGGCTTGCTGCTATGATTGGTGGAAGGGAGCGTCCAGTGTTCTGCAGAAGGAGGCCGCTCTGGTAGAGGCGCACCGGTTGGCTATGGAGAAACCAGACTTGGTGAAATTCTTACCTGGCTGGATTTTGAACTTCCTCTGGGTGTGTAATTTCCAGCCTGCTGACTACAAACGTCTCGGTGTGTTCCGACTAGAGTCAACCAGTGCTTCTGCCCCAGTTCCTGCTCCTGTCCAGGAGTCGTTTTCTGGAACTCTTCTGGCTTTTGGAGGTCCACGGAGCCTTCAGGCGGCTTCTAAGAGAAGGAGTCGCAAGTCCAGGCTAGCAGCCCGAGCCCCAAGAGCCATGATTCCGGTCCCAGTTCTGGCCCCAGCGGCCATGGTTCCGGCCCCAGCAACCATGGTTCCGGCCCCAGTACCGGGCCCAGTAGCAATGGTTCCGGCTCCAGAACCGGTCCCCACAGCCATGGTCCCTGCTACAGAACCGGTCCACACAGCCATGGTCCCAGCCCCAGTCCTGGCCCCAGCAGCCATGGTTCCGGCCCCAGCAGCCATGGTTCCGGCTTCAGTACCGGCCCCAGTAGCCATGGTCCCAACTCCAGTTTCGGCTCCAGGACTGGCTCTCCGGCCGACGCCAGCTCCCCGTGTCCTGTCGGTGTACCGGCCGACTCCAGCACCTCGTCTCCTGTTTGCTCTCCAGCCGACGCCAGCTCCCGAGTCCTGTCGGCGTACCGGCCAACGCCAGTTCCCCGAGGCCTGTCGGCGTACCGGCCGACTCCAGCTCCTCGTCTCCTGTTGGCTCTCCAGCCGACGGCAGCTCCGTGTGTCCTGTCGGCGTACCGACCGACACAAGTCCCCTCTCAAGTCCCCTCTAAGGTCCCCTGTCGAGTCTCTTCTCGAGTCCCCTCTCAGGTCCCCTGTCGAGTCTCTTCTCGAGTTCCCTCTCAAGTCCCCTCTCAGGTCCCCTGTCGAGTCTCTTCTCGAGTCCCCTCTCAGGTCTCCTCTCGAGTCCCCTTTCAAGACAATTCTCAAGTCACCTCTCAAGTCACCTCCCGAGTTCCCTCTCGAGTCACCTCCCGAGTTCCCTCTCGAGTCACCTCCCGAGTTCCCTCTCGAGTCCCCTCAAGTCTCCTCTCGAGTTCCCTCTCAAGTCTCCTCTCGAGTTCCCTCTCTAGTCCCTACCCAATGTTCTGGTCTGTTGGAGGTTCCGCTGGGGGTCCTGCCAACCCTATGTCCTGTGCCGTTGGAGGCCCCGCCGTCTACTCTTCTGCCGGGGGTCCTGGCAACCCTATGTCCTGTGCCGTTGGAGTTTCCGCTGGGGGTCCTGCCAACTCTATGTCCTGTCCCGTTGGGGGTCCCGCCGACTACTCTTCTGCCGGGGGTCCTGCCAACCCTATGTTCTGTGCCGTTGGAGTTCCCGCCGACTACTCTCCTGCCGGGGGTCCTGCCAACCCTGTATCCTGTCCCGTTGGGGGTCCCGCCGACTACTCTTCTGCCGGGGGTCCTACCAACCCTATGTCCTGTGCCGTTGGAGGTCCCGCCGACTACTCTTCTGCCGGGGGTCCTGCCAACCCTGTGTCCTGTCCCGTTGGGGGTCCCGCCGACGACTCTTCTGCCGGGGGTCCTGCCAACCCTATGTCCTGTTTTCCGTTGGAGTTTCCGCTGGGGGTCCTGCCAACTCTATGTCCTGTCCCGTTGGGGGTCCCGCCGACTACTCTTCTGCCGGGGGTCCTGCCAACCCTATGTCCTGTGCCGTTGGAGTTCCCGCCGACTACTCTCCTGCCGGGGGTCCTGCCAACCCTGTATCCTGTCCCGTTGGGGGTCCCGCCGACTACTCTTCTGCCGGGGGTCCTACCAACCCTATGTCCTGTGCCGTTGGAGGTCCCGCCGACTACTCTTCTGCCGGGGGTCCTGCCAACCCTGTGTCCTGTCCCGTTGGGGGTCCCGCCGACGACTCTTCTGCCGGGGGTCCTGCCAACCCTATGTCCTGTTTTCCGTTGGAGGACCCGCTGAGAGTCCTGCCATTCCCATGTCTTGTTCCGTTGGAAGTCCCGCCGTTACCCGTCTCGCCGGGGGTCCTGCCAACTCCTGGTCCTCTTCCGTGGGGGATCCTGCCGAAGCCTGTCCCACCGGCTCTGGTTCCTGTCCGGCCAACACCGGGTCCTGCCCGGCCTCCGGAGCTGTCCCGTCAGCGCCTTCCTGCCCGGCCCCCTGAGTGCCGCGGTCTGTTCGCCCCTCGAGCCCGGCCCCCTGAGTGCCGCGGTGTTCGCCCTCATGCTCGGCCCCCTGAGTTTGCCCGCTGTGGCCTTCACCCCTCCATGGACTCTGCCTTGCCCCCAGGCCGTCCGCCCGAGACCCCCTCCATGGTCTTTGCCTTGCCCCCGGGCCGTCCGCCCGAGATCCCTTCCGGGTCCTCCGCTGTGCTCCTGGGTTGTCAGCCCAAACCTGTCCTCCTGACCCCCTCCACCCACCCTGGAGGCCCTAGTTTTGTGTCCCTCCTCCGGTCCCCCTCCACCCACCCTGGAGGCCCTAGTTTTGTGTGAAATTGAAATTAAACTAAAGAAAAACCCAACAGAACTACATGGTTATGTTTAGGTAGAAACTCCACTTGTTTAGTTTTAAGTAAATATTCCAGTTTAGTCTCAAACAAGTACGTGTTTAACGTTGTTTAACTTGCGGACATACATTTAAAAATGTCAACATGTACTTCTATTTCCACCCGGGACAGGGATATCAGACTCCTGAGTTAAAGATCTGTATTTTTTCTGACAATGTATGAATGAAAACATAATGTATGGGGGGGTCTGGGATCACTGATTTTAGAAGACTAAGGGTGCTGTAGCACCTATGTGTAGCACACATTAAGGAGTTAAAGCTAGATTATGTGAACAGATCTTTTTAGCCAATCCTCAGGCATGGCATAATTAAGATCCTTTAGGAAGAGTTTACAAAGAAATGGCTTTTAACACACTTTTCACTGTTTGTCTAGTCTATATTTAGGTTTGAGGTCTCAAGGTCCCACCTAAGAACTAATTCTGACTCCAGCGATGTTTTTATCAGAGAAGATAAATATACCTCCAATATTTTAAGATTTTTACAAGCCGTCAATGTGCAATGACATCACAACCCGAACAAGTGAAAACCAATCTAAGACATCTCCATTTGTTGGTCCAAAGTCCCACATGGACTGGTGATTAAAGACGATGATGCCACTTTAGTTTTATTTCTAGCAGGGGTTTACTTTGATTCTTCAAGATGAGCTACAAGCCTGATTGTGATCTTCTTTGTTTGATGTTTCATTGTTCCTGCACTCTAATAGGATGAATCAAATGGCAGTTCATTAATCATTGCCATGCTCTTGGAATGCAAATGACTTTTGCTGATGTATTTCTGGCTGAGCTGACTGCAGGCTTTTGAACTCACTCAACCCAGAGGCCAGTGTTTTCGGCAGAAGGCCACAATACAACAGCTGCAAAGACACATAAGCTGCCACAACACTGGCTTCGGGCTGAGCTGGAGGAACAAGCACAGAAAGCTTGTCTCCGCATGACAACAATTGAGATATGAAGAATTGAAGATGTACAAATATCCTGGAGACAAAGGAATACGTAAACCAAAATTGTGTATTTGCTGCTCAGTAGATTAATATTGCTCTGGATTCATTTGTCTTAAGTCCCCTCTGGAGTTATTTTGTTGGCACACAAACATTATATTTACATTCAGTCAAAATTGATTGTATTGATATGAAGACATTTTTTTTTCGTTTCACAAATTACCAACGGTTGGAACTGTGGAGACACCATCGTAAGTCAAAATGACTATAGCCGTCCACGTCTGTTCACATTTTCTTTTCCATTAATGTGATTTTAAACAATGCCAGAACCCATACTGAGTTCCTGTTAGTGTTCCCTTCCTGTCTGTCTTCTGTTGATTCCTCTGACGTCCAGCGCTCTGTGTTTTAACCTCTTTCCTTCTCTTGCCCTGTTAATATTTTTTCACTGGGTACAGCTCAGCCATCATGAAGTTTCGTGCTCTCAAAATATTCAAAAAGTATTCCAAGGTAAACCAATGTTTGTTGTCCGCAGCTAACGTTACATTTACCAGACCTCTTTCTCCGAATTGATATGTCTATACATACTCCTTTGATCCTCCTTTGCAACAGTCTGTTATTGAGTATTAACTTCTGAAATGTCCAAATTGACCAATCAGAATCGAGTATTTAACCAAGCCTTGTAATAACAGCTAATAAAACATTTGCAAAGCTGATTTTTTATGTATATCGAATGCAACATTGTTCATCCATGTTGACTAGCTTACCATTTTCTTCTTCTCTTCCTTTGTTGGCACACTGAAGCAGATATTATTATTATTATTATTTGACTATTATTGGTACTGTAAGGCGTAACAGCACTAGCAGGACTCTGCGCTGGGTCTAAAGGTCAAATAAACGTTCCTGACTTCAGCCCCCTTTGAATTTGACTTACTGGGAAAGTTTTAGCATTTAGTTTTAAAAAGTTCTCTAAGGGATCAATTAGGAAAAGTTGAAAGTAACTTACTGTCTGAACTTTCAGAGAGAGCGGTGTGTTCTCTCTGGCAGTGTGTGCTCAGGCCTGAGACATGAAGCATCCAGAGGATTCCAGTCCTTGTTGGCTGCAAGAGGAAGCAGCAGCGTTTCAGACCAGGAGATTTACTTGATGGAAACCTCCATCCTCTGATACAATCTGTACATCATATATATATAAAACTCTCAAAGTGGTTCCCAATGTGCCCACATGTTGTCAAGTTATATAGATATAATTTTAATAATCTTATTGTATTTTTTCAAATGTGAGAAAGTTAAATGTCCAAACTTTAACATTACCTTAACATCATGAAACTTGCCACATTTGCCCCATTTCTTACACATTGTAATTACTTGTGTTAGGGTGGCAATAAAGAAAATGATTCCCTTCACATTTGTATAAAAGTCACCATAATGCACCATTAGTTTTGGACTCTTTAAGGTTAGGCTGTGTTCATTTCATATAGGGGTTACGGTAATTACCAGTTTCTGATTTGTTTATAGTCTAAAAGCTCTGATACATATCTCTTGAAGCATAATGATACATAAAACTGACAAGCAACCACACACAGATGCATCATGTAAGCTAAGAACACATCTCAAGGTAATGAAACCAACATGTAATTGCTATATTTACCTTTTTAACCTTTAACCAACTCTCATATGACATCAATATGCTTATGAATGAGGCTTGGGTTTCACTGCAGCAGCTGATTTTAGTAATCAGCTTCCAGGATTGATGAATAGATACTTAGTGAAACTGTGGTAGCAGACACATTTACATAAATCAGTGTTTTCAGGTTAAATGACAATTAAGGTACTCACCAGTAAGCTCAGCTCTCCTCTCTGTTCCCTTCTCTCTTCATCATCTTTCTCTTTTTTAGTAAATTAAAAGCAGGGGAAATTCCACAGGTTTGTCTGGTACAGGGCCTCGTAGCTGTCATTTCACATTTACATAGTCCTGCAAAAACATGGAGACATTTGAGCATTTAAAGAAGTCTCCAGTCATATTAAGAACGGTCTTTGAAAATGTCAAAATCAGCAAAAGTCAAGCTGCAAATGCTTCACCTCCCTCGACGTGGTCCATTCAAATTGCATGATACAAGATGGAGCCCGATAATAAAATATTCAACATATGCGGCCATGCAAGGACTTTTGCAAGCTGTCTTATGTATTTTTTATTGTTCTGCTATTTTAAAACATCAAAACTTGGTTTCATGATTTTGGAAAGTCCAGTCTCAAGTATATCAAATCTCAAAACAGTCACTTCACAATGAAGACATATCAGCTGGAATGATCTGCTGTAAACAAACACCTCATTTGAAACAGACAGTGAGTCATAGAAGGAATAAATTGTCATTGTCAAAATATATAGAAAAATAAGAACAGACTGAGAATAGAGCACACAGACACTTAGACAGGGACACACAGTCTGTTCTGAGTAAACCACTTTGAAGTCGCCCACTCGCTGCTGACTACAAGAGTCAAAACAACCCGGTGTAGCTATCTGTCATTATCCCACCAGCATCTCACAGATGTGTACCTTATGTTGAGATGTTTTTGTTCACTGAAGAGAAATATAAATGTTTCCAGCTTTATGTACGTGAATCATTGACTACTGCGGCTGTCCGATCATTATCTTCCGAGAAGCAGACAAGTGGTCTTTGCTTTCTCACATGTACAGTCGTGTGGTTATACTTTATTTAACATTATTATGACTTATATTCAAAAGAGTTCCACATAAATGATCTGCAATTTAAACTACTCGAGGGAAGCTGTTTTAAACGTAAGAACCTCAGCTACAACCTTTCCCATAAAACAGCAGCCCCTGTACACCATTACTCAACTTCCTGTTCCATAGTGTGTTCAGTTCTGCTTCTCTAATGAACGATCCGGCTTCTGCAGGTCTAACTTAGCACATACTACTGTAAGACAAAGAAACCAAAGAAAAGACATACCTTAAGCACCTCAGAAGAAAGAGGTGAGTTTCTTGCCCAAACCGCTTATAGCTGAAAGAAAGCGTACAAGAAAAGATGTTAGCTGATGGGTGAGAACTGAAGGACTCAACCAGATAAAGTGTTTGCATTACTAATGTTTATTCTCAATGTGCAAGTGCTGTAGATTAAACGCATGCAAAGATTTGAGTTTGGTTGATGCGCAACTTGAAAGCTCTTTTATCAGTTACTATTAGTACAGTTCAATTGTGATGTCATGAGGTGGTTTTGCCTTTTTATAGCGTTTTGTGTTTATTTTATTTGCTTATCTGTAGTTATTGTTTGTCTCTGTATTCGTTTTAATTATTTTTGTTGTAGTTTTTGTCTATCTGTAGTTGTTTTGTGTCTCTTTCAAGTCCTATTTTTAACTCTGCAGTTAGATGTGTCGTTGTTGTCACATTTTTGTTTTGTTTTTCTGTAGCTGTCTTGTCTCTCTTGTTAGCCATTTAGCATCTCTCCGTTGTCCTTTTGTCCATCTCTGTAGTTATTTTACGTCTGTGCCTCTCTGCAGTTATTTTGCCTTTGTTTTGTAGTTGTTTGAATGACTTTCTAATAAGTAAATAGTCATCTGTGCTTGTGTCAGTAATCCATCCAATTCATATTATTTAGGGCACGTTAGGAAGTAAAGTATCTAGTTTGACAAGTGCCTTCCTCCAAACATTTGTAGGCTATTAACATGGTGATGATCAGCAGCTGATACCTTATTAACATGACTGATGTCTTCAATTATATCAGGGCCAAATCAGTTATTTAAAATGTGCTGTTTTTTGGTGATTTGTATGTCGTACCATCTCCCAGTTTGCCGGCCTGCTCAGCGGCGTTTCCAGGGAGGATCTTGGACAACATGCCGTCTCCCTCCATACCAGGCACTCCTGCTGCTGCACTGCCAATGCCTCCTGGCCTAGGAGCTGCCTTGGAGCCTGGACAGGAAGAAAACAGAGAGAGGAAGGGAGGACGACAGGAAAGTGGAAGGAGAAATTAGAAATGGAAGGGAAAGGAGAAGAGAGACGTTTCCAGAGGACAAGAGATGTCAGTTTTCTTTTTCTACGATGAAATCTGTGGTGTTAAGTGCTCTGTGTCTTGTCATTGCACTTTCCAAAGATCACTTCAAACAGAGTGGGCAGTAATATGATGTCTTAACCTTCACTAGTTGCTCCTGTGAGTCCATGATACAGACTCTTGACTTGATGTGTCGCTAGACCTACATGGACTTCCTGAGCTATGCTGCCAGAGTGTGTGTATAGATGTGCTGTTGTCATTCATTACTTCTCTACTGTCCATGTAACTAACATACTACTTACTTATTTTTACACTGTCCCTTTTTTTAAATAAATCAATTCAATAGCACCAGTTTATTTCCAATATTTAATAATCAGAAAAGGAAAACAGTCAGTCAAATAAATGTCAGAAACGTGATGAAAAAAATAATGAAAAATAACACAATTTCCTAGACGTACGTTGTCAAAATAACAGGGTTTTCAGGATACACCAAAAACATTTTGAAGAATAACTAATAGTTTTCTTTTATGTAGCATTATATTTATTATTATTATATATTTATATTTGCTGTAAAGATATTTAAACTGTCTGAATTGTTGCATATTATCTGTTAATCATGTCTGTTTGAGGGACATCAGATCCACACATTTGATAAAAAACTGTTATCCAGAAATGTTCTAATAGATTTCACGACCTACTCAACTAATTGACTGAATTACATAATACCAAATTAATTAACTGACCAACTCTGACTAAACACAATGAGTGTGATCCGCTGCCATGAAGTGAAACCCCTCCTGTGTGATTTCCACTGTGGGATTATGTGCAGATAAATCTCAGATTAGATGAGACAGCACACAGCGGCTACATAATACAGACACAGTGGGCAGCAGCTGGCAAAACGTGTGAGTGGTGGGAGTCTCTGTGTGTGGTGATCATAACTGTACCTATGCCTGTGAGGGGGGGCAGGGCAGCTTTTGCGGCAATGACGGGCGCTGCCTTCGCTCCAATCGCTGTTACTGGAGGCGTGTCGATCTTGGCCTGGGAGAGAGATGGAGATACCAAAAGATTAAAACAGCAGGAGTGGTGCTGGGTACAGTGATGTACTTCTTGCACAGTGAAACTGTTGGTAATTGAAAACAGTGGGGAGGAAACAGTTGTTCACATCATTTTCACACAAATAGAGAGAAGGTTGAGGGAGGGGTGACAGAGAAAGCTGCTGCCCTATTGTTTGGTGTTGTGACATCTCACTGAATGACATGAATGATGAGTTTTAACACCGACAACACGGCCAACTGTCAACTGTTATCAGGCCCATTCAGAATATAATGATTGAAGAAAAGATAGTTCATCCCATTTGCTTTGTTTCATAGTCAGGGGAATTCATATTTTTAATATGGAATAGCTTTTGGGAAATCTGTTATCAGGTCCTAAATATTTCATCATTGTAATTCAATCTGGGTTATATTTAAAATTAACAAATATTAAATATCACTATATGTACTCAAAGGGGGACCCTATTGTGCACAATCCCAGGATGATATTTGTATTTTGTTCCTTAGTTTACTGTGACATGTTTACACACTTTCATGTTCAAAAAGGTCTTTATTTTTCTCAACATTTCTCTGCCTGTGCACCTCTTTTCACCCTCTGTCTGAAACCAGAGTTCAGTCTGCTCTGATTGGTTAGCATAGTGATGACACTATGTTACAGAAGTAAATGAAGGAGTCTAATCGGGGGGGTTTCAGCAGGGGGACTTTGGGGATTTTTTTGAAATTCATATATATATATATATATTATCACATGATAGTAATGTTAGCACACTTTTCAGTCTAGAATCATCTGATGGATTTCCTGTCTATCAGAGTCGTAGTAAAGTAGTATTTCTATCTCTGACTTACAGTAGGATCATTTTTCAGGGGTATTGTTATACTGTTTTCAAGGATCAAGAATATCTTTATTATCTCAGAGGGGCAGTTTGCTGTACAGCAAGCAGTTAGCACACCACCATCAGACAAACAATACATACCATATAAAGATCACTTTGAGATATGTATAAGGCCAATGGCAGCAGGGACAAACTAGTTCCTGAGTGTATCTGAAGCCAAACGCAGGCAACTTGAACTCAGTGGCCTATGGGCGGCTGGGATCAGCCATGATTGATCAGGCTTTTTGAAAATTCTTAACCTTGCATGAATGACAAAGGTCATTCAAGGGGGTACCGGTTTTTGAGGACACTGTGCAATTTTAAACCGTCGGAGCCGAAGAGTCAGAATGTAAGAACTGATTCATTAATATATTCAGGAATTTCTATTTTGAAGGTAGTGTCAACATTAACACATAGTGACAAAAAGACATTTTTTAGAGCAATGCCCTAAATGGCTCTTCTCCAAAAATAATCTTAAAGCTTAAAGGTGGGGTATGTACATTTGAGAAACCGGCTCGAGATACACTTTTTGTTATATTCCATGGAATGCTCTTAACATCCCGATAGAAATGAATATCTTAAGTGCTTTGACAACAAATCCATAAAAAAACGTCATCTGTGGAAGCCTAGTACTGTAAAAAGCACGACCAATCATTTTAGCCGGCCCGGCTTTTATAATTTTATGATCATAAATCTATCGATTAGATTTATGATTCGAAAATTATAAAAGTAGGGTAGACATGTGGATATTATCCGGCTGAACAAAACGTGATCTGTCTCTTCAATGTGTGTCAACCACAGACCTTATTTCGAGCTATTTTCCAAAATCCTATGGAGAAATTGCATTGCTTTTTGTCGAAGGAACCGGAAGCGGTAACATGCTAACTTACTTCTGGGTTTTAGGATGCGTCACTGTGGCACTCGAAAAGCTAGTAGGCTTGTCCTGAGTTATGTTTATTTTAATTACTATTCCAAAGATCAATAGTGAACCTTTACGCATAAGTGCTTGTACTATTTATTATTTATTGAGCTCTACAGGTGTTTTCAGTGAAGTTTGCATTGAAGCGATTACAATTGCACTAACCAGAATGAATACATGTAGTTGTTATGTAATTGATATGATTGCCACTGTAGATGTCCCACATGTTCCTGCGTCATTGCTCCACCACTTGTTTTTATCTGAGTGGACTGGTTTGGACATTGTGATATCTGCTGAATCACTGTTGTGTTGCTGTGGTTCTTTCCAGCTCTTCTCTCGACATGTAGAAAGACTAAATTACAGAGGCTACTGCTGCAACCCCAGGGAATTGCTTCAGGAAAGATGCAGAGCAGAGCTTGCCTGATATCTACTTGCTACAATCTGAACACAGGAAATATAGCCCTGTTTTGATCTCGACCATTTTTATGATCTTAATTTGTGTCCTCTGTTTTCTGTTCATCTCTTTGTGTCACTTATTCTCATCTATAAATACACTTGACTTAAAAGACACTGGACTGATGCCACGCATTTCTGTATTTGTTCCAGTTTAGCTACGGAAAGCATTATGATTCACTGTGCAGCATTTTCTTATTTACAGCCACTTAATCAATGCTTTTAATTACACAATGGACCTAACATCGGGGTGTAAGTGTATGAGTTTCTAGACTGAATAATAAACAAATGACACATGCCATTTACTGTTTATGGCTTCCTGTCAGAGCTTTTCCACAGCAGCATTCAGAATCATTTCCTAGACAAATTCCTGCATAATTTGATATCAGACCATTTGAATTATTTCAATTTGCGTTCTGATAGCACAACAATGCAGCAATATGAAAATCATGGACGCCTTTCAGCAGTGAAAACCCGTTGTGAATAATTTTAGGAAATGGTGACAGTGGCTTTGTAAACCTCATTCGCAAAAAAAATCACATTTGCTCCAGATGGAATATATTCGGAAGAGAAATATTAAACTATGTGAATCTTTGTGTTACATGTCAGAATGAGGTTTTCAGACTGAAATAGCAAAGAGATTTGCATGGATTTATGATTATAGAGTAAATGGAGGGGGCAATAGATTTTACCAGGGAGACATTTTGAGTGCTAATTTCTTGAGCGTCTAGCAGACAGTGAATCAGCTACATTCAGTTATCAGCTGCCTGGGTGTTCATCGTAGTGTTAGATAAAGCCTGCCAACAGAGACACAGCAGAATTGAAATAAACAATCTGAACTGTGCGGAGATAGAGCAGCTCTCATCTCTGGGACAGTGTAGGGACACAGATGAGGGCGAAAACAGCGGAAACTAGCTAGCATCAGGGTGTTAAAATGTTAAGAGCAGGATGGATAGAGGCGTAAACTAATAATATTGACTGAAGCTATAGTGTTATTATTAGTGTTCCCTTTATATCAATATGGTACAATAAAACATGGAAATAAAAGCTGCAAGTCTTTTTTACATTTTTGAACTCTCTGTACTCACCATGTTTGCTGGCGTGGTTCCTGCGGGTCCGGTCTGCCTGGCCTGCCCCATGGGTCCACTAGCTGGTCCCATCTGTCCCGGCTTGGCCTGGCCCGGCCCCATGCCCATGCCCATGCCCATGCCCATGCCCATGCCTTGTCCCTGGGCTGGGGGCTGCTGCTGAGGGCCCATGGTCGATGCAGCGCTGGGCTGCCCTGGCCTTGTCGCTGATGTCTGGGCTTGTTGTTGGAGCTGGGTCCTTTGTCCTGGAGCTCCGTCTGTCTGCAAACCTGGACCACCCTGGCGCCCTGATCCCGTAGGGCCCCCAGAGGAGCCCTGACCCCGAGAGCTGCTGCCAGACCTGGAGGAGCCTGGACAGAGGAAGGGACAGTGGATTATTTGTCTTCTTTTACAGCCGATGCTATAAATCGATACAAAATATCAGCAGTAGAGTTTGAGCCCTGCAGGCCTTAACAATATGTCACAATGCATGATGGCCTGATGGAATGATGGACTGCTCAAAGTAAACATGTGCCCTAAAAGGTTCCAATTTGACCAGTTCCTAGATAGAAAAACATTGACTGATATGCTCCAATCAGTGAGGTGGAACTTGGTAAAACAGCATTTAACTTATGGAAAAATGTATTGTTATTATCATGGCGTTTCAGGGTTTATTATTATTATTATTATCAATTGACAGGTGAGATGAATGAGGGAATGTCGTGCAACAATAGATGTGAGCAAAGATCAAACCAGCAATTTAATGAGTACATTGCTTAGAACAGAGCTAGAGTGCTGCCCTGGGAGAAAACATTTCCTTTGAAAAGTTACGCTTCATATAGTTAATTAAAAACTGTAGGGGACAGTTGGTTGTAAAAAAGCATCAAACTCATTCCTAACAACATGGGGTATTAAATATGTCTGCCTCAGACCAAAAATAGTAAATCTAAAGGGATCACATTCAAGCATCACAGCGTATTATTGCCACAATAATTATTTGAGGGCATGCTTTAGTTCAGGAAACTTAGTTTACAGGATGCATTAATTCAATGTGATTATTGGTCTTATTTTGCAGGGTGTCTTGGCAATGCATGCAGCAGTTATTAAGATAGCTCACTAATCTATAAAACAGATCGTGAATGAAAAACGTCTTTATCTCTCTCTCCCTCCGGAAAGACAAATATTTCTGATGAAATCACACAGTCTGACTTTGATTATTATTATTTATTCTCTGATAACTGCAAGCTTTGTACCTGTTACTATTATTATTCTGGTCGGTCAATCTTGTTAACGAATCAATATGAGCTATTAAGCCAAGTAAAAGGGTCTGTGTTGTCTGCTGGAAATAATAATGTAAACAAGCAAAGCTACATTATTCTCTTTCTCTATTCTGTTTGTCCTTTTTCCCTATCCTAGTAAATGGTTAGCCTTGTGTGTGTTTGTGTAGCATGTCCTCTTTCTAGGTCTCCAAGGTGGAAAGAAGATGTCCTTTGTTTAGAACTATCAATCAGTTTTTCATTCTTTTTGTTTATTTTTGTAAATCAAAAACGATATTCTGTTCACACAACATCGATTGCCAGTCCTTCCGTCCTTGGAGAGGGATCTCTCTTCTGCTGCTCTTCCTTTTTTTGCAGGGTAGAAATTCTAAAGCACCTTGTGGCACATTTAACATTTCTTATATTGAACTGTATGTATTTAAATTGATCTGACTTACATTTTGATTAAAAATAAGCCTGTTACTCAATAAGACACATAGTTTGTTTTAAATGGGGATATTTGGCACCACTGCTCAATCTGGACAGTGGCCAGAATCTAAATGAGTACTGTTCGAGGCATACATGAGCAAATCACTTTTTAATGGTGCTTCTTTTCACTACTTATTCAATGTATACAAAAAGCTTTAATTACCTTGTAATGTAGACTAAAATAATGTGAAATTATTGATGATAAGTTAAAGAGTTACAAAGTTAGTAAGAAATCTTATCATTCAATCAATGCATTTGCCATATAATCAAGCAAGCAATTAGTTAGCTAGCATGTTTTTTCATTGTATTACATGTGTAAAGGTGCCCCGTATTTACCTGGTTGACTCTGCATGTCCCCTGGCGGCTGGGATTTGCTGCGTGAGGAACGGTGCGGGTCCCCCTGTCTTGAGGAGCGTTGTCCATGGTGGGGCCCAGCTGGGTCTCGGGAGTAGTCCGAAGAATGGTACCCTCCTGACCTTGACTCTCCACGCCGTCCTGTAGATGAGGATCGTACTGAAGGGTCTTGGCGCATCGACGGGTCTTTTGGGTGCCCTTTAGATGACCTTGAGGCCCTCGGCTCATCTGGTTGACGTGACCCGGATGAGTGTCGGCTAGAGCTGCCATGTTGACGATGGTCACGGGACGTAGAGTGTCGACCTCCGTGGCCATACTCATCTTGGGGCCACAGGTCCTCCTCAGGAGGCTCGTCATAATCATGGTAGGTGTGTTTGACACCATGCCGGGTCCTCCCAGTTGAGTGGCTGCTGCCGTAGTGTCGAGAGCTGGCGCGGGGCTTCTCAAACCAGTCAGTTTCTTCTTGTCCCAGATGGTAGGCTTTGGAAACCGAGAGCAGATCACAGTCAATCTCCATGTCGTTTGGTGACAGCGGCATGCAGGCTTAGAGATGGAAGGAGGCAGGAAGAAGAAGACCAACCGCATGCAAAAGAAAAGAATAGGAGGAAGAAGACACAGAAAGAAAGACAGAAAATAAAAATAAAAGTTTACATACATGCAGTATACAGTACACTTCACGGACCGTAACACATTACAAGACAATATGAACAGGATAAAACAACACTGCAAAACTGTCTGGTTTTGGGGGCTGTTTTTCTGCTTGAAAATTAAGCTTTAAATCTAAAGCCAATGACAGGGGAAATTATTTTATGCCGCAAAAACATACTTTAAACAATTGGCTTGCCAATTTACGATGGTGTGAGTCCAGCATAATTGTTGCAGTAAAACAATAAATATGTCTCTCTTTAAAAGATAAGGTTTAAATAAAGAATAGATTTGTAGGGACCGTTTTGCAGTGTAGACAAAGAATTAATAAATCAAAGACATGTAAACAAAACATCAAAGACATAATTTAAAATAAAACCCTGTAAAGCAAAAATACAATGCATCTGTGTCGTGCAAAGAAGACTTTCAAGTGAATCAGAGTGTACCGAACGAAGGAAACGACCACGCCGAAGAACCATGCGAGTATTGGACAGACAGACGACTGGACGAACAGGCGAAAGGACGGACAGGCAGGCAGACAGACAGACAGCAGTCCACTGATAAGAGAGCTCCAAGTGACTCTCAGAAGAAGAAAATACCAGCATGCAACAGCTATCTCTGTCTCTTTTTTATCTTTCTCTTTTTCATTGCTAAGCCTAGCTTCTGGGTGGGTGGGGGACGTTCAGATAAACGGTGGGGGCAGTAGTAGGTAGTGAGACTGTGGGCATTGAGCTCCCACAATTACCTTCGCTGTCTGACACAGCGCAATGATAATCATCTATAATGTACGTATCATCCGATTTGTAGACATGCGTCCGAGGGAGGTCCCGTATGTGGTCTTGTACGTCTGGCAGCGAGTGGCTCGAACCATACTGGCCGTCATAGTACTGATCTCTACTGCTCCGACTGTCGTACGGGTCGGGACCTAAGCTCGATGATCGCCCAGAACGCATGAACCTCCCAAGGGGACTGAGTGGGCTCTCCTCTTCAGTGATCTGCCGGGTTGGGTGGCGCCCCCGGCTGTAACCAGATTGGTAGGAGCGGTCATCCCTCTCATAGGATCGGCTGCGATACCCGGAGTAGTCTCTGGCTGAGATCTTGTCCATGCCATAGCCGGTGGAACGGGAGCGGCCTGTGGAGGTGTAGTAAATCCTATCATCCTCCTCTGTCAAACCATAGTGTCGACTACCATGAGAGGCTCCACTGAGGCTGTCTTGAGCATTCCTCTTGAATCCGTAATCCTCAATCAGCTGGCGCCCTCGAATGTGAGAGGAGGGGTAAGCCTCACCTGTTGCTGAGGAATAGGAGGCCAGGTCTGCCTCCACATCCCGAACCTCTTCAATTGGGGAGAACTTGGAGATCTTTTGCTCTATATTCCCCAGTTTCCTGTGCTTGCTGCGCTTGGTAGACATGACAGCAGGAGCCAGAAGGGTTCTGGAGGATGGTGAAGGTTTCTGTACCCCGGAGCGGATGCCGCCATTTTTGTAGTCGAAGTCATAGTAATAGGAGGATCCCCCACCCATGCTAGCGCTCACGCTGCTGCTGCTGCCCCCTAGAGGTCCGTGCCTGTAGCTGCTCTTACCCCTGCCGTGTTGGTCGTACAGCTCTTCCTGCATCGCCGCTTCCTCTTCGGGTGTCCTGCCGTACGAGGAGCTTCCACGCGTCGTGCTGCCAATGGTGCTGCTGTGGCCGTGAATGTCGCCTGGATAACGCCCACTGCCGCCATGATGCATCATATCCCCTGTCGTCGTGCCCAGCCCGTCTTTTGCCGTCAGCTCGCTTACATCGTCAATCATCATGTAGTTCCTTGGGACATTCTGCTCTAAGCCAGGAGCTCCATATATTCCATCAGCATGATTGTACGTGGAAGGACTATCTACAGGGTGCCCATAGGCATTGGAAACCGTAGAGGTGTACTGTCCGTAAGAGCTTGCTGTAGTGGTGGTGTAGCCATAAGTATTAGCATTGGTTGTGGTGTACTGGCCATACGAATTAGCTGAGGTTGAAGTATACTGTCCATAAGTGCTGGATGGCATTGATTGGTACCCACCATAGCTGCTGGACACTGGTGCTGAGCCATAGGGCCCATAGGAGCTGGCCATGGTTGTGGAGCCAGTGTACTGACCATAAGAGGGGGCTGAACTGGAATAGGTAGCTTCCTGAGCCATGGTGGTGACCACGACTGTGGGGTTGCTGATTGTCTCATAGTTGGTTGGCATCTTGTGCTCCAGATCGGCCAGCGAAGTCTGCCTTGGTCTTCCCGGGTGTACTGTCAGAATATCAACTTGGGGCTGCGCAGGGTATGGGGTGGTTTGGCTGGGGTAGGAGGACACAGCGCTGGGATAGGGTGAGCTGTGGGTGGGGTATGGGGGCTGACCAGGCGGTGCAGGCCCAAAACCAGTATGCCCGGGCTGGGGTTGAGGCTGAGGTGCAGCTGGTAACCCCATGTCTGTCTGGGGGTATGGGGGCTGAGTTGGGGGATAAGTGTGGGAAGGGTAGGAAGGTTGAGACTGGTAAGAAGGTCCTTGAGGGGGGACATGGCTCTGAAGGGGTGTTGGCTGTGGCAGTGCCTGGGACTGAGACACTGTTGGGTAGGGAGGCTGGTTGAATGTTGTGGGCTGGTACGGCACACTTGGTTGTTGAATTGGTGGCGCGGGTTGGCTCTGGGGGTACTGACAGGAGAGGAAGGATGAGGTGGGTGGGTACTGGGCTGCTGTGTTCAGGTCACTGGTGAACTGACTCATAGGAGCAGTGTTAGGCCTCACTGCCAGAAGCCCATTGGTCTCATGTGATGCAGCTGCAGCTGCTAAACGTAGGTTATTCAACTCACTGTCAGACATGTAGTCCCTAGTGTCGCCCATACATCTCAGGTAGGCAATATCCCTCCTCTCCCTCTCCTTTACTAGAGTCTCTTTCCTTTGGTGGATCCCCAGCTCGAGGTATCTCAGTTTAGCATCAATTTCTTTCTCTTCCTCTTCCAGTTCAGCTTGCTGCTTTCTCAGCTTTGTCGACTCTTGCTCCACAGCCTTCAGCTCGTGGGTGAGGTCTTTGAGGAGGCTCGCTTTGGCAGCCAGGCCAGACCTGGTGGCGGGCTTGTGGCTGGGCACGGAGGGCAAGTAGACCTGTTGGAGGGCAGGTGCCATCATGGGCAGATGAGCTGATGTTGTTGTCTCGTCCGGAGGAGGGCTGGGCAGGGTTCGCTTGACCTTACGGAGCAGTGAGCTCTGCTGTAGGGCAGCCAGCTGGAGAGAGAGAGAGAGAGAGAGAGAGAGAGGGGGGGGGGGGGGGGGGGAGGGAGAGAAGGCGGGATGGGAGAGCAGGAGAATATGGGGAGACAAAGAAGTACAGAAAGAAAGGGATCGGAGAGATAAAACAGAAGAACAGGTGAATGTGGGGAAATGGTCGATGGGATGGGAGAAGGACAGGGGAGGGTATGAGATAAAATAGGAAGATGAACAAGGAAGGACACAGGATTCAAGAGAGAGAAGAATAAAGAGAGAAATTGTGGTAGAGTGGAATGGGGAAGAGGCAGAGAGAAGCGTAAAGAGGAAAAGTGAATAGAGAGGAAAGGAAAAGAATGATGTAGGGAACAGGAAGAAGAAGAGGGAGGAAAACTCAAAAAGAAAACGAGGTCAAGGAACAGAAACAAGGAGAGGATGCAAGCAAAGGGATATACAAGGAAGACAAAGGAGACACGAATAGACAAAGAGACAAGGACAGCAGGAAACAAGAGTGGAGTTCGTATTAGAGGACTTACAAAAACATTAAGTTTAGTGTCAATTGTGGTACAGAATTCCAATAATTAATCGACTTATCTATTGCACTTAAATCCTATCGCAATTATTATTATTATTATTATTATTATTATTATTATTATTATTATTATTATTATTATTATTATTATTATGAGGTATTGGAATGTGTAGAAAGATTAAG
Organism: Pseudochaenichthys georgianus; assembly: GCF_902827115.2. Lineage (NCBI taxonomy): Eukaryota > Metazoa > Chordata > Actinopteri > Perciformes > Channichthyidae > Pseudochaenichthys > Pseudochaenichthys georgianus. The sequence goes on along the minus strand of NC_047509.1, from coordinate 28,401,480 downwards.
CTAAACAAAGTTTGGAAATGAATCACCTTACAATTGTCAGGGAATACATCTTCTTTCAGTTATGAATTCAGAGCTTGGCAGCATGCATTCATGGCAACATATATAGTCCATTGTATTGATTCATTATGGACCTAAACCTGGATTGGATGTCAACAACACCTTGTTGAATCCATTGCTTGTTTAATTAATGCTGTTCTGAACACAAGTTGGGGTTCTTCCACTTAGACAGGTACACAATAAAGAAGCTATTTGTTTCTTGCTATCTGTTTACAGTTTTTCTCGATTGCTAACACACTAAAATTCTACATAAAGCACAATTATTTTAACTGACACTCAAAGAGCAAAACATCGGCTCAAATCTCCAAATCTCCAAAACACGTTTTCAGCTTTTCACACAATTTGCAAATCAACATGACACTTTGTGCAAACCACTGCACGCGTTTCTCCACGTAAGACACAGGAATCTGACATAAAGTCACGTGTTAGCAGGTTGAAAACACTGATATTCAAAATGCCTCACACATGGACCAATGATCAAGAAACACGTTCCACCTGACCAAACACCTGATAGCATAATTGTTGGCTCATCAATCAGGATGTTAGCACTATAAAAATACCACAGGTGAGTACTTTCATACAGCAACAATGGAAGCCAACATAGAAGCAAGAGCAAGAGGAAGAGGAGAGGAGGAGGAAGAGTACTCTCTAATGAAATGAAATGTTATCAACCATGGTTTGACGATGAGAGAGGCTGGACAGAGGGTTCAGCCTAATCTAAGCCGATTTACTGTTGCCTCTGTAATCCGGACACTTAGACTTGAAACAGGTTAGTTACCAGTTTTCAGCTCTGCATAACTCATGATATATCAGAGCTTATATCTGTTGTGTGAAACGTATTTACTTCATTACTATAATTGAATTGTTGGCATGTTGCATATAACTGTACACAAATCCTGCACAATGTACTGTGGTAAACTTTCTTGTATGCAACACAGACACTGACCAACCACTATGTCTTTGTTGTTTATCTGAAGGACTGAGAAACAAAGAGGTGGAGGGCTAAGGATTTCCAATGAGGCACAGGAAGCAGCAGTTACAAACTGGGTTTGGGCAAACAATGCATCACACGAGAGATCCGAAGCAGAGTAGCTATGTGCTGAGATGCATGTTGCACAATGTTATCTTTGAATAAAATGTGATTTTTTTCAACCACTCATTTGTATTTCTTCATTTAATGTATTTCTGTAAACTCAAGCAATCTTTCTCTGCAGAAACCTCTCTTACAGAGCACAGCCCATACAAGATGAAAATGCTTTAGAGTATGCTGCTCAGCAGTGTGTAGTTGGGTGGTCAAACCATCTAGTATTATGAATGAAGTGTGTTATATTTGGTGCAAAAGTTTGCATTTGGAAAGTGTTTATGTAGTTTTGAGGGCAGTTCTTCATTTAGCAGGAAAAATTAGGTGTTTTGAATTGTGTTTAGTGTTCTGAGAAACAGAGCAATTAAAAAAAAACGTGTGTTAGCAATCGAGAAAAACTGTAATTAGCTTTCTTGTCCTTGCAAATGATGGTTAGCGTCTGAAGGCCTCATACTTCAAACTTTAAATCTTAGGACCATGATTAGACCCTTTGGACTCCAAAGACAAGAGTTGCATTGTATTTAATCTTAGCTGTATATCTTGACTGGAAAACGGAATATAGATCTAAACTGCCAAGTACATGTATCTTGATCAGATGAGTCAATGTATCAATGCGGGACATGAATACAGAGTATACAAAAAGTGCAGACTCGTCCCAAAACAGTTTCTTTTGGGATTGATTTGACAATGCAACGTGAAAGTGGATTACTCCGTAATGAAGAAGTGGTTTAAAACCTTACATCCCTATACTTGAACATAATCTACTACAGATAACAAGATACCTCATTTAACATTAAATTAAGTTTGTTTGTGTGCCAAGTCTTTTTTTCACCAGAGGATTCTTTAATAAAGGCCAGTGACTTTGTGTCTGTTTTTATAAGAAACAAATGGCGATTACCAGAAAAGTTGGACTAGTGATCTGTCTAGCTGATAACATATCATCTTCACTAATTGGCTATCTTATCTAAATTGTGCCCATTCCGGACTCAGCATGGTATGATTGACTTTACCTGGCTCTGGAGTACTTGCTGCTGGTAGAGGGACAGCCTTGCCTTGGTGTGATCATCTGCGGTGGGGCTGAGGGACTTGGGGTCTGACATGGACCTCTGGGTGCTCTTGATGGGTCTGGGCACAGAGGGGTGTCTCTGCGGGGACTCAGCTGTGTATGACTTCTGCTGAGGTGTGACGTGGGCCTTGTTCAGCCTATCGCTGGACAGAGAATTCTCCAGAAGGCGGTGAGGGGACACCGGGGAGACAGGAGAGTACAGGACTTGAGGGGATTTGGGAGTCGTCTGCTGCTGCCGGATGATGCTGGAGATAGACTCGTTGTGGATGTGGTTGTGAGGCTGGTAGTTGATGTCGAGTGGGTCTGGGCGGCGTCGCTCAAACTTGGCTGCGTTTGCTGTGATGTGTTGCTGCTGCCACTGCTGGCTCAGGAGGTCCGCAGAGCCAGATTGTTGAGTTCCAGTACTGGTAGAGGAAGAATATGGACTGACTGTGGTTGGTACACTGAGCTGAGGGGCTACAACACCCTGTGACTGGGCTTCCGGGTCAGTCTGACATGCTAGAGACTGTCCTTTGTTGGTCCGCTCAGGTCCTGAGATGTAATGCACAATCTCTACCTTATTCGGGTCTGGTACTGTCACATGGATTGCTGGGGAGACTCTTCCTAGGTGCTCCACTTCAGTCTGGCAAGACATTTCCCTGATGGTCTGGATGGCGATACTGGAAGAAATCATCTTGTGAGAGTCTGTCTTGGTGTCAGTGGCTGCGGTGGATGTGGCGGAAGTGCTGCTGCCAGTGGCATTGGACTCAGTGTGCCGGGAGAAACGGGAACGTCTTCGGCGAACTGGGTGTTCCGTCTCCTTGTCCTCGTCATCGTCTGTCTGGACGGAGCAGTCAACGCTGCGACCACGCCTTCTGGTGCGATGGCGCATCATGTACCTGGTATTGGAGAGAACAGAAGAAGAGAAAAAATAATATGAACCATAATGGAATCGACTCACAGGACTCAACTGGACGGAACTAAAAAACACTTTCAACTTGACAGCAATTACTCATAATTGTCTACATATGCCTTTTGACTGGAAAATATTCGATATATATAAATATATATACATATATTAGGGATGTTAAGTATCACCGATTCGCATCGGTGCACCGGCATAAACGTTCAAAATGCGAGTGCACCGGTTGAAAGAGTTGGCTACAGTTTGGGTTGAACTCGCTACAATAGATGTAGTTCTATTGTAGCGAGTTCAACCCAAACTGTCTTTGCATTGGTAAAAAAACGATTAATTCATATAATATCCTCTCATCCTGTCAGCACTCAGCAGAAATGATCTTTGATATTTGCTCCGCACTACGGCGGCCGAGAGTCTCAGTTATCAACAAACATGAAAGTCGTGGAGAAAAATAAACACAGCGCACCGAAAAATACCTACAAATCAAACGTTTGGCAACACTTCGGATTTTCAAGAAAGACAGACAACTTGACAAATCACAAGCAAATTGTAAACGATGCCGTGCGGCTTTAAAGTACACAAGTAGTACGAGGAACTTAGCGACGCACAAAGAGGCGACATGGGGTCTGCGGCTGAAAAGAGAAACCTGAAAGTTAGACATATGAGTTCAATCACTCAGTGAGGTGTTATGTCAGAGAGAGTGGTGTTTAGTTTACAGCAGCCTGTGACGGCCAATAATAGTTTAAATGTCTTCCTTACAATTGTAAGCAGTTATGAAATACCTGTTTGTGAAAGTTTATTTGTTATTGTTCATATAGAAACCACTGCTTTCTGCTCACTGGTGAGTTGAATGAGGCTGGCAGTTGTATGGGCATTGCTCTATGGCAGTTGTTATTTGCACATTTTTAATCCTGGGCAATGCATCCTTAAATTGTTTAACTGTGAGGTGTTCTAAACTTGTACTGTACTCTGGAGAGAGAGAACATTATTACAAAGGACAAAAGGTCCAAGTGGTTTGTGAAAGGTAAAAAAGAAACAGCATGATGGGATGTGCAGTACTAGTAGAGAGAACCAAATATGTGAAGTATTTTTGGCTAATTCATGATTTGCTGCATATAAGGAATAAAACAAAATCCTCTGTCGTACCATATTGAATTGTATCATTATTTTGCATTGTGTTGAATCAAATCGTATCGTATCGCCCGGTGCTTCAAATGTATTGCTAATGTATCGTATCGTTGGCAACGTATCGAGATGCGCATCGCATCGGCCTCAGTGATGGAGATACACATCAGACAATAGATATATATATATATATATATATCTTGTCTACATTTTTTTGTATTCATCATAAAGGCTGCATAAGCTTGTCTCTTGTTTTATTAAAAACAAATGGTAACTGAGTAGGAAGGCCATCAAGGTAATCCTTGCCCAATATACAAACACACCTCTCCTCTCCATCTTCATCGTCCGTCTGCACACAGCTGTCCACATTCCTGCGGGGGGAGCCGTAAAACACGACGCCCTCTCCGTCCAAGCTGTCTCTACTCAGCCTGGTCATGGAGCTGTGTTTCCTCATGTTGCTCCTGGTCTCCATGGGCTCCTGCTGGCTCCTCAGACACATATCGGACGAGGAGTTGGGGAGAGAACGGTAGCCCGCCTGAGAGTCGGTGAAGGAGGGCAAAGGCTGTTCATTCACATCCAACTGAAGATAGAAACAATTATTTTAAGGTTGATAATGGTCAACCATCATTGATTCAACTGAGAATGACGAGCACTTGAGCACACATTGAGATCACTTATACGTATGCACCAGAGCTTAAGCCTCCAACATCAATCTTTAATTCAATCATACAAGCATGCCACATCCTTTTCAAGCCAGCTGCCAATGCGCCTCACCTGCATGCTCTGAGCTAAAGCTGTTTTCTGCCTCTTCTGCTCTACAAGCTGTTGCTGGAGCTGATGCTGTAAAGACTGGATCTGGTCTAGCTGGGACTTCTGCTGGGCCAGCTGCTCCCTCTGGAGAACCAGTTGTTTCTCGCGTTCCTGTTGTTGTTGCTGTAGAACCTAATAATAATGTTGGTGGAAGGGGGAACAAGAAGAAGCACACGTCGACAAACGACAAAACATGAAAAAGATGGAGAAGCGTAGCAGAGGACGGTGACAGTGAACATGTCGGGACGAGATGAAATGATCAAACAAGACAAATGAATGGTGAAACATAGGAACAGAAAAAGAGAGTAGGACAGAAGAGGACAAAGTTGTTGAGTTATTGGCACAACTGGTTGTTAAACAGATGATCAAAGACTCCTGACACTGAATGTGACATTCTTGTGCTGATGGATTAGTTTTGAAAAATGTTTCCACGTTAGTCAAACCTCTATATATTGCAAAAAACAAGAATGGAAGCGCAACATAAATGAAGTGCAGCATGTACTGGTTAATGCTGTTGCCAGTCACATAATGCTCATAAGAAAATATATAATTTTCTTTGTTGCAAAAATGGCAAGCTAATGCAAAGAAGGAGCTAGGAGTTTTGCTAATATTGCTGGGTATGAGATGAATATTAAACATTTCATCTCTAGTTCATTCTCATTAAGGAAGGCTTCCACACCTGTTTAACTGAGTTTACTTGAAAGATTTTCAACTGCTTGTTCTATCAAAAAAGGAGAAAATTGTCATGTTAGCCTTTCTGTTGCTAAGAAAAGTGAAATACTTAAATGGGTACTTGCTGGTTATCAGATAAATACAACTTAATGGAATCAACTTTTCTTTTCTTTCAGTCTAAAAAATTAAATATCAAAACACTTTTCATTTTCCCATGAATATCAATCAAACCAACATGAAACCAACATCTGAGCATTATCAGTTCATATCACACATACTACAGGCATGTACATGCACACCTTATAACCAGGATATATCCAACAACATGTCATGCAGACTACAGCAACAACTTTAACCAAATCTTTGTAAGGGTTTTGGTTGCAAACATTTCTCTGAACATAAAAGCCATCAATAAATCCAATCCCATTTTCTCTTACAATAACAGAATTTTACGCAATTTTTTTGAGGACTTAATAAACATGTATGTTGTACGTATACAGTATATAGAATTAGTGTTATACAATACATACATTTAGCAAATGATGTATTGTAGTTTTCAACTCAGTTTACGGCTTGCACATCTAAGGTGTGATATTAAAAAAGAAAAACATTTAAATTGTAATAACACAATAAGACACACCACCAAAACAACTTAAAACAAAACAATATCAATGGCAAAACCAACAACCACAAAACAAAAAACAGGACACCAACTATCAAACTCTCCATTCCGCCTCCTGTTTCTCCCTCTACCTGGTCCTTGATGTTCTGCAGTTCGTTTAACTCTCTCTGCACCAGCATCTGCTCCTTCTCCCTGTGCAGCTTCAGCTCCATCTTTTCTCGGTCCAGCTCGTCCTGCAGGCGCAATTGTCGTAATTTCTCCAGCTCAACACGCTCCCTCTCCATCTGCAGAAGCTGCTCCTGCTGCCGATGCAGCCTCTCTGCCTCGGATTCACCCTCCTTATGTACGGCACCTGGTGGAGGGAAGGAAGGAAGACCCCCTGCAATGGGTAAGCCACCAGTGGGGGCAGAGGGGCCCGCTGGAGGTTGGCTGTAGCCGTGACTGTGTGAAGGAGCAGATGGTGGGTAGGCATAGGCTGTTGGAGGATGCTGTTGAGCAGTTGCCACTTGTTGCTGTTGTTGTTGTTGTTGACTGTTCAGGTGGGCCTGGGACAGGTTTATAGGCTGCTGCTGTGGCTCTATTGGTATGACAACTCCTTGTACTGAGGTGACCTCTGTTGATGAGGGTGCACCTCTACCGAGGTAAACTGGTTCATCCTGGACTGTAGAGCTTGTAGTTGTCAAAGAAATATACACTGGGGCACCTACTGGTGCAACACCAGCAGTAGTGGCAGCGATTGACGTTGTTTGGAGAAGACCTGGAGCTGGGTAACGGACTGGAGCTTGTCCGGTTAAGGGTACTCTGGGGCTCATTGGTAGTCTGCTGAGACTGGATAGGGGCACAGGTGTCATGTTGGCAGAGGGGTATGCCCTGTAGACCCCCCTCAGTATTGGGTGAAGAACAGAGGCAGGCTGAGTTGTAATGGGAAGTGTAGAAGCAATGGGGGTCTGAATGGTGGAGTAAATCATCCCATCAGAGGACCTTATAGCAGTAGGGTACATAGCCCTGAGACTAGCCTGCCTGGCATTGATAAGGTTGGTTAGTGCTTGACTGTGGGAAATTGGCTTCCCGTCTGTTCCAAAAAGAAGGTTTGGCCTGATGCCAAGACTTGCTGCGAGCCTGGCAGCCCCAGGCCCAGTTCCTCTCCCCAAACTACCAAACTGCATCAAGTCTGGGTTGCTTCCATATCGATCTATGGTATTGAGTGCTGCACACATACGGCTGATCTCCCTGGCAGTTGTAGCACTGTACTGAGCCAAGTTCGCTTCTTGGAAGCCAGCAATGTCACGAGCAGAGTAGCCATAGTCTGAACTGATGTTAGACAAGGAATTATATCTCCTTATAGGCAGTGCTTGGGCTGTGATGTCTCCTCCATGCCGTAAATCTGTATAGGAGCCATATTGCAACCCTATGAACCCTCCATAACCTTGTTTCATAGCAGTTAGATCCATAGCAAGTTCTGCTGAAGTTTGGATGTGTGGTTCGAGTTTGGAGTGGTAGGACTGTAGCCCAGCTTCAGCAAGGTTTGTATCAGACATCGAAGGCTGGAGCCTTCCGGGGAATGGTAATGTGTAGGCCTTACGTTCATCCATTGGATTATCAAGGTACCCTCCGGATTGTCTTTCTTGATCAGACTCATAGGTAAGAGGTGGGGCAGATGGAGGCCTTATGCCCTCTGTCTCTCCACCAACACAGCTTCCACCAAATGGAAGTCGGTATACAACATCACAGCAAGCTGGTTGGTTGTCAGGTTTAAATTGGCCTTCTGTCAAATCCATAGCATCCTGTCCTTCTTCTACCTTCACTAGCTGAGTCACAGCCCTCGCCTGCTCTGGCCCTACGTCCATCTGTACTACCATGCTCTGTGGAGATTTAGCTCCTGATATCACACCAGGAGGACTGGGCCTTCCTTTCAGCTCAACAGGACCTGCGCCATACAGCTCAGGATTAATGATTGGTGTTACAGCACTGACCACAGCTGAGGCAGCGCTAGTCTGACTGACTAGCAAGTCTTTTTTCAATAAAGGTGAGATCTGTCCGGTAAGGCTGTACCTCGCCAAAGCAGATGCCGTTTGCTGCTGATGTTGCATCTGGTGATGCTGATGCAACTGCTGTTCAAGGATCTGTTGTTGCATCTGCAGCTTCTCCTGCTGTATTTGTAGCTCTTTCTGTTGGATACTGAGGTCTTCCAGTTTAGCATCAATTTTTGGTATTGCTGGGTCAGTTGGAGGGGACATTAGTGGTTTGTTCTGGGAAAGACACATAGCATTACCCATGCCCTGACCAAGATCCACTTGGTTGTGATGTGGATCACCATAGACTGATGGCTGTTTTGGCTGGGTCATGAACATGGAGGCAGCCACAGTGACACTCACAGTTGTTGGAGTGATGATCTCCTGGGTGTTCAGGTTCATAATCATGGGCTGTACAATTGTTGAATGCCTGCTGCCCTCTGATCCACCGTGATATTTTCTGCTTTCGGTGGCCAATGAAGTGAGATCCATTCCCTGGTCAGTCATGATAATAGGAGCTGGTTTTGTGGCTGTTCTGAGGTCCACAACACTCCCACCTTGGATCATATGACCCTGCTCTACCCTAGAAGTGCCTGGCACTGTAGATATTCGACAGAGGGAAATGTTGTCCATTGACATGGATCCTCTTGTGTAATGGCTGGCTGTGGTGACCATACTAGTTCCAACATTTACTTTTTCCACTCTTTGTGTTGTGCAGAAACTACGTGTGGGAGACTGGTGGTAAGGTGGCGTGTCTGGAGGGCTGTTACATGGGGAGTAATTGTCAAATGTTGATTGGCGACTAAATCGGGTGGGCGAAGATAGGGGAGAAGTAGCAGTGTTGACTGTCATTGGCCTAGCTGGGCTTGGAGGTGGGAAGTATGGGGTATCCTGGGAAGACTGTTGGTGATAGAGCCGTGGGGACACTGATCGATTTGATGTTTGGGTTCCCTGAGCAGTCACTGGAGACGTAGGCTCAGCGCCAGCTGACTCAGACCTTCGTAATGCTGAACTGAAAGTCTGTGTTGAGAATTCAGCAGTGTTCCTTCTGGAAGGTGAATGGGTGGGACTCATTGTTGGGGGTGATGGAGAAAGAGGAGGACTGGTGCTCCTGTAATAAGTAGTATACTTGGGAGAACGTGGCTCAATGATTCTCTCAGTGGAAGATGTAGAGCTGTCTCGCACTTGGACATCCCTGGTATCCCCTACCCTTCTGGTGATCACTTCCCTTTGACTGTATGCCTGGGTAATCTCTGCAATCTTGCTGCATACACTTGAGACTGTAGTTGAAGATGTGGCAGGACTTGCCGTTTGTCGGCTATACATACTTGACTGAGTAGTCGTCATAGTGCAACTTGTACTGGTCTGAGAAATTGTTACTGCATCTCTGGCATAAACTCCATAAGCTGCAATAGTGGTGGCAGCCACTGCTGGAGTAATTCCATTCTTTCCTGCTTGGCTTTTGATCCTGTCTTTGTGCCCATCCTTGGCAGAGAAGTGCTGTGTTACTCGGACATCAGGAATTCGTCCTCCAGTCTCAGCAAAGGAGACAGGAGCTGACACCTGGGTGGGGCTTGTACCTGGAGTTAGCAGAGCATTGTTTTGCTCAAGAAGCTTAGCAAAGGCTGAGCCTGTGTCAAGGAGCTGCTTGTCCGGGTAGGAGCTCTCAATCTCGATCTCTACTTGCTCATCAGTGGCCTGCTGCATCTTGGTAATGTTTTGAGATGTTTGTCTGATCTCTTCATAAATATCTGTTTCTGTCTCCGCTGCCTCATTGTCATATGATTGATCTGGTTCATATTCATACTCCTCCTCATACCCTTGTTCATTAACATCCTCTTCATAGCACTGCCCATGTCTTGCTGGTTGTTGCTGTTGCTTCTGTTGTTTTTGAAGCATCTCTGCCTTCCTCATCATCTCCTCATAAACCTCCTCAGCACTCTTTAGTGGTTTGGAAGTAGAAGTTGGTGCTGTGGTGGTTGTTGTAGTTGATGATTTGTCTACTGGTGAGTAGAGAGACATAAAGGTAGGCAGGTTATATTCGCTGCCTGACTTGTAAAGTTTTGACTCGTACCCCTCAGCCTCTGAGTCCAGACTCTGAGGGGAATATTCTGAAGCAGATGAACGATGGAGCTCTTCCATTTCTGCCGCCTGTCTCAGTTCTTCGGTTGGAGAAGCATCTTCAATGGGTGAGAGATTGCTAGGTGGTGTCTTGGATCTCTCTCTGCGCCTCTGAGCCCTTAGCTCCTCCTTATCCCTCTTGGTCTTTCGTGCTGTGCTCCGTATCCTCTGTTGTTCCACCTCCCTCATCTTCTCCTGTTCTCTCAAAAGTTCTTCTTCCTCTCTCAGCTCATCCTCTTCTGAAGAGTCTTCAATGGTGGGAAGGAGTGGACCGTGGGAGCGGTGGCGCGCTTTCCTCTGCTGCTTGGCCTCTTCCAGCCTTTGCCTTCTGCTGGGGCTACTGTCACTGTCCTCTTCCATTGATGAAATCGAAGTAGGAGACTGGCCTGAGCCATATGAGGATGAGCTAGCTGGCACGGTGGAGGAGTAGTCGCCCCGAGAACGCTCTTCGGGAGATCCTGTCAGGCTTTCCATCTCAAGCTCTGGTTCCCGATCGAGGCTCAAGTCATTTTCACTGCCCAGCTCCATGTCCCGGCTGAAGCTGCTGGTGTTATTAAGTTCAATGGTTTTGAAGCGCCTCAAGCCTCCTTGTGCCATCAAATCATCTTCACCCTCCTCCATTGAGCCTTTATAGACATCAGAGGAGCTCTTTGTTTCCTCCTCAAAACTGCTGGAGTGGTGCTGAAGACGTCTTTTCTCCTTCCCTGAGTCAGAGACATGTTTAAGGTGGCTCTTTTTGGGTTTCTGGTAGCCATATCCTTCATCTTCCTCCTCATCTTCTTCCTCCATTTCTTCGTCCTCATTTTCTTCGTCAGCGCTCATCTCCATTATTTGTCTCCTCATGAACTCTTCATCTGTCATTTCTGTGGGCTCAGCCTCTTTTTCCTTGTTTTTCTTCTCCTTCTTCTCCTCCTTCACTTCCTTCCGTTTACCCTCCCATTCTCCTCCGTCCTCTTCCTCCTCCATTATATCTTCCAACTCCTCGTCAGAGTCGTATGAATCTGGTGGGATTGACAGGGAGCGTGGGCGCTGCTTCCCTCTGTCATCCAAGTCTCTGTGCTTCCTCCCTCTTCTGTCTCCCTTGTCTTCAGACAGGCTCTTCTCCAGCAAAGGCCTCATGGAGCTCTCTAGCTTGGTGATTTCTGAAGGGCTCGGTGGGGAGCCTCGTCCAGTGATGCCCCTCTCGCTCAGCTTCATCTCCTCTTCTTGGATTAGACCTGTGATTTCACTGTGGGAACTGGAGATGCCATCAGAGGAGTAGCCGGTGTCACTGAGGCTCTGAGGGCTGCGTGACAAGTCATGGGTGCTGTTGTTTTTTGTATCCTAAAGAGAGAACAAGAAAGAGAGAAGAATGTATTAGATTAGGGAAAGTTAGGGTTTCAAATTAAAGTCATAATTAATGCAGTGTAAGAATGTGTTGATTCTGGATAAACACGTTACTATGTATACAATTTAAGCCCACATATATTTAGAATTAGATTGTTTAGATGAAAAAAGGAATGGTTTATTTTTTATTTTAAATGTATCTATAATATAATGTAGGATTTGCTTGTCCAACATGTATACTCATTTTTCATCACTAGCTTAAACAGTCGTGATAAAACCGCATTTCTTGAATTTTAATAAAAAGAGTACATTACATATATGTCATTGTACTAAATTCTTGTTGTAGACATTAAGCAATGACCGGGAAAGCTCTCTTGAACTCAACACGTTAACATATAGTGATAAATAAAAAAACTGTTAACTTTTGTCAAAGCTCAATCAAATAGCTTTCCCAGAGGTTTAAGTACATTAATGTCAATCATCCATTATGTTTGGAACATGGGCTACAAAGTAATGAAGTGCTATATCTATGTATATATACATAATACATTTTAAACATTCATGAGAGTAGGGTTCTCTTCATTTGGTTAAAAAAGCTGAAGTCTAAAAAAAACTTTATCATGATTTGATATTCTGCTGAGTCTTGAGCTTTAACATGTTGAACGGACAGCACCAAACATGTTTTAGTAACAACATCTGATTTAGTTTTCATGAAACCTAAAATCTCACAATAGATACAACATTATTATAACATTATCAGAACTGAACTCATATGTGGGCCAAAATTGAATGTTTCAATGATATCGTATAAAAAGCTTTCTAAATAAAACAAAGCCGAAAGAAAGAATGACAGAAATTAATTAAAAGAGAACACATTGGAGAAAAGGCTTGCAGCTATTGGTCATAACCCTATGGATGTAAATTATACAGGAAATCAGTGGGGAAAATATGCACAGATTTGCTTTTCTATTTCTGAAGCTGAATATAAAAACATTGACATTTTATTTAGAATTAAAACATGTAATAAAGAAATAATATTATACAACATGAAACTAAATCAATACATTCAAGGCATGGTGAGATTTATTAAAAAAGCAAATATCCACCAATATAATATATGACATAATTTGAACATTACATTACATATTTCATTATACAGTTTTCATAAAGTGGCTTACAGTTGTAAGGTTTGTTAACCATTTTTTGAGCCATTGATGGAAAGAGGAGAGTCGAATTGCGTTTTTAGTAGGAATTTTGTTTTTTGATCATGACGATTGAGAAGGTAACTTGACTAGAACATATAACCAAAACTCGGCCATTAATGGCTCTGTCTCAGATGTCTGTTAATAACATGCCAAATCATAATTTCAAAGTGACTAACCTCGTGAATGAAAGGGGGATGGAGGACAGAATGCGAAATAGATAAAAAAATTAAGGGAATGTTTGCTAGAAAACCTCCAAACAATGACAATATATCAAAAGGAGACTTCACTTTGAGTTCTCCCCACTTTAAATTCCTAGCAGCTACCTTGATGAGGAAGGTCTGCTCTGCTTTTGAAAAGGCCCAAAGCAGCCAATCTTAATCAATATTTCAGGGAGTGCGAGAGCTGCAGCAGAGTAAGAAATCTACAATTATATCACTCCCTCTCTTTTGTTCTCTCACTCCCTCAGGTAGTCCATGCATGCTGCCACTTGCAGCATCAGCAAGTCTCGTTACCAAGTACCGGTTATTGCGTGTATTCTTTCATGTTGCGGGTCTCAGCACGAGCCACTACCGTGGAGTAGAGGTTGGGGCCGTAACAACATGTCCAAGACACTGTGAAATGTACTTTGCACTTCAATGGAGTAATACAAAGTTAAAATGGGCATTTTCTTTGTTTTTATTTGTTGATTGAGCTGATTGAATATAGTTATGGTAAAATCCCAGTTAACTAGTCAAATTTACAATATATTGTCATATTATTTACATTTGTATATTTACAGTAAATTACTGGCTAATGTGTTGCATTACTTCTACTGACAAATATGACATGTGGGGTTCCTCAAGGCTCCATCTTGGGGCCTCTTCTCTTTAACATCTACATGCTACCACTGGCTCAGATAATGAAAAACAACAAAATAAGTTACCATAGCTATGCAGATGACACACAAATCTACGTAACAATTTCACCAGGAGACTATGCTCCAATTCAAACACTGAGTAAGTGCATTGAACAAATCAATGACTGGATGTGTCAGAACTTTCTCCAATTAAACAAAGATAAAACTGAGGTAATGGTTTTTGGAGCAAAGTCAGAACGTATAAAAGTGAGCGCTGAGCTTCTGTCTGCAATGTTTAAAACAACAGATAAAGCCAGAAATCTAGGTGTAGTCATGGACTCTGACCTGAGTTTCAACAGTCACATTAAAACAGTTACTAAATCAGCCTACTATCACCTAAAGAATATATCTAGGATTAAAAGACTAATGTCACAGCAGGATTTGGAAAAACTTGTCCATGCTTTTATCTTCAGTAGACTCGACTACTGCAATGGTGTCTTCACAGGTCTCACTAAAAAATCTATTAGGAAGCTGCAGCTGATTCAGAACGCCGCTGCTCGAGTCCTCACTAACACTAAGAAAGTGGATCACATCACCCCAGTTCTGAAGTCTTTACACTGGCTTCCTGTGTGTCAAAGAATAGATTTCAAAATACTGCTGCTGGTTTATAAAGCACTGAATGGTTTAGGCCCAAATTACATTTCTGACCTACTGCTAAATGATGAACCATCCAGATCTCTCAGGTCTTCAGGGACTGGTCAGCTTTCTGTCCCCAGAGTCAGAACTAAACATGGTAAAGCAGCGTTATGCGTTATGCGTTATGCGTTATGCTCCAAATATCTGGAACAAACTCCCAGAAACCTGCAGGTCCGCTGCAACTCTGACTACTTTTAAATCCAGGCTGAAGACTTTTCTTTTTGTCGCTGCTTTTAATTGAACTATTCATATCTTAGACTGCACTATAACTTTTATCCATGTATTTTTTCTTAATGTCTTTCATTTTTTGTTTTTCTTTCAATGTTTCTTTTATTATCTTTTACTGTTTTTAAATGCCTTTATCTGAATGTCTTTCATTTTTGTAAAGCACCTTGAATTGCCTGGTGCTGAAAGGTGCTATTAAATAAACTTGCCTTGCCTTGCCTTGCAGTAAAAGTGTGATTAATTAATAAAAGTAATTACTGTAATGTATGTACAGCGAGGTACCATAATACCACAGCAATTCCATGGGCATGGCAACTGTAAAGTCACAGTATTTAGTTGTACTTTTATTCTAATTTACTGTAAAATATATATAGTAAATTACTTTGAAATATTTACAGTCAATTACTGTGAAATATTTACAGTCAATTACTGTGAAATCCATGCAACTAGTAGCCAGTAATTTACTGTAATTTTACAGCCAAACATTTTACAGTGTAGTCATGTACATTTTAAAAAAGTTGAATGAAACTGCAGATAAAACCAATAAACAAAGGTATATTGGCAAGAGCACAATGTGTTTGTGCTCTTGCCATTTGCATTTCGCATTTGATTTAATTTCAGTCCCAAAATTACAACAGCATGCAGCAGCTGAGAACAATTTTCAGAATAGGTCTAAGATACTCATGAGAAACTAATGTCAGATTTGTGTAGAAAACATCAAAGATATTGTAGGATTATGGAGTCATATGGAGTCGTTTCAACCTTTTGAAGGCTTATCTATGAGCATTAGTCATCACAAATATGTAATATAAGCTATATTCAGAGTAGCATGAATGGCCTCAAGAAGCCACTGTCAAATATTTACTTACATCTGGAGTCTAAACACAGCATTCAAACCCTTGAGGGAAACGTTGGAGGATATCTAATGTGGCAATCGGCTGCCGGTCGCTGGCAGGATCCATGATGATGTCAAATCTTAACATCCATTTCTCACGTGTGACAACAAACACTTCCCAAGTCCATTGGTCACATGGTCCATTTATTACATGCATCTTTCTAGATCAGATTCTGCTGGGACGGCAATATTTGCCAGTGGGCTGTACTACCAAAGTCAACAAAGTGTTTAGTCTGCTGCTGAGTGTGTTTTACATTTAGGGGACCTGAAGTGGAAGTAAGAATGGGGACATGCAGTCTTGCTCCATAGCTAGCTAGCTTCTTAGCTACATTCATGAAAATATAGCAACAGAAAAATGGCAACAAGCATGGATGACATGAAAACAGTTGTACAAGTTATACGCCGACTTTCCTGGGGTCGTTTTATTAGCTTTTTAGAAATGATGTTGAGATAGGGAAGCTAGGAGAGGGCATCTGCTCTTTGAACCCTAAAGGAAGCAGTCACGTTTGATCCTGCCGTTGACCAGCTGCCTGTACAACACCGGATCAGGGTTTACTGTGAGCTTCCATAAAATACAATATTTCTGGAATGTACACACGATAAGTATACATTTAAACAAAGGTACAGATGTGCAGAATAGTTTACGCAAGTATCAACTTGATTTAAGCCTTGTTAATATGGACTTTTCCCGTATCTTGTGAGGATTTTGAAGGTCAAATGTAGGCATAATCCTGTCTACTCCCTCCTGGCTGGTCTACCTGCATGTGCCATCCGACTTCTGCTGCTCATCCAGAATGCAGCTGCTCGTCTGGTCTTCAACCTTCCAAAATGTTCCCACACCACGCCGCTCCTCCACTCCATTCACTGGCTTCCAGTAACTGCTAGAATCCACTTCAAGACAATGGTACTTGCGTACCATGCTGCGAATGGATCTGGCCTTGCCTACATCCAGGACATGGTTAAACCGTACACCCCAGCGCGTGCTCTACGCTCTGCATCAGCCAAACGGCTCGCTGCACCCGCACTGCGAGGGGGACCCAAGTTCTCATCAGCAAAAACATGTGGGTTTGCTATCCTGGCTCCAAAATGGTGGAACAAGCTCCCCATTGAAATCAGGACAGCAGATAGCTTGCACATCTTCCGGCGCAGACTGAAAACTCATCTCTTTCGACTCCACTTCGAGCGATAGAATTACTAACAAAGAATTACTAACAAAGAATTACTATCAAAGCACTTATATACTAATAAAGGACTGGCTTATCTAAAGCCAGTTGAGTAGCACTTGAAATGTGTTGGCTCTATGAAACCTGATGTACTTATATGATTCTGTTTTCTTCAAGTTTGTATCTTCTTGGTCGAATGCACTTATTGTAAGTCGCTTTGGATAAAAGCGTCAGCTAAATGCAATGTAATGTACTACACAAATCTGCCGATGAACAAGAGCTTCCATTATGCTCATGAAGTATGATGGAAAAAACTATGAATGTGAAGCATTGCCACGCTGAAACAGCCAAGCATTCTCAACCTGCATACATGCTATAATAGCTAAAAAGCTCACGAAAAAGCAATCTTAGGTACATAATGTTTGTATGTTATACTATGATAATTCACTGATAATCAGCCTAATTCTTCTTCTATTTGGTTCACTTTCCACAAGCTATTCAACTATTTGATTAGTCAACTTTTGTTAATTTTCCATAGCTTAACATACAGAGTTGTACACCAGGCTGAAGCAATGTAAGAAAAAAAGGAATCAGACTTACGTCATAGTGCTTGGACTTCTTCATTTCCTTGATCGGTGTGATGGGCTCTCCTTTCTTCTGGCAGGTTTTGGTGTCTTTGTCAGTTTGGTTCTCAGGCTCGGGTTTGGGCTTCTCCTCTGTGGGAGCTTTCTGGGTCTCTGTGGTTGACACAGGTGTCGTTGTCTTGGTGTCCGTTAGTTGTTTAGACGCCGCTGGAGCAAACAGTCCGCTCACGCCACTTCCCGTCTGCGCTTTTTGCGTTTGCGGCTGGGCAGGCCTGGGCCCCTGCTGATTGGTGGCCTTGTGGAGAGGGCTTTGCTGATTGGCTGGCACATGGTGACGGGGTGAACCCATTGTCAGGTGCTTGGGAGACGGGTGAGGAACAGGAAGGGGAGGTTCGTCCAGACCTCCTCCTGACAACAGCCGCTGGGTCTGGCAGTTGAGACATAACCACTCCTTTTTCTGGAAAACAGAGAGTAAAAAAAAAAACATGGCTAGTGACAACAAGCTTGTTGTATAACAATAGCACAAAAAAACACTTATTTCTATATCAATATATTATGTCCAACATTTCTAAGATTTTCCTTCAAGCTCATTGCTAATGCAAGAGTCCAAAGCATTACAACTAGTACAGGTGCTAAGGAACATTGGGCACTGTAAGGGAAACTTCTGTAGCAATGGAGAGTCAGGACTCAGAGAGACACGAGGAGAGTTGGAGCACTGATGGTTTATTACAAGTCTCAGCCGGAGGATTCACATCACAAGTCACAGCAGCCAGAGGTTCTGACTGCACAGGTGGGTTGCCACATCAATTCTGCAGAGCCTCTCTCGATAGCCCTTTTAACTAGTTTACAGAGAGTTAATCAACATATTGGGGGAGATAACGTCATCTGGGAACACTGGAGATAGCCTCAACATCTGGAGACACTGAATCAAATGTCTGACCCTTAATGGCCTCGAAGCCATCGTAACCATAAACCATTTGTGACCGAGAGTTGACCGGTCATAAACTGGGAATATCAACATAGCTGAGGCCTCCCATTCCTTAAGACAGATAACAGACGTCAGGGTTGGTCATAAACGTCAAAGGGCAAAAAGGTTAGATATCTTAGGAGTAAAGGAGAATTATTCCCTAACAGGTACAATAACAAAATCAGGTGTAAGTTTCAAAATGTTTTAATGTAAAAGGCTACATTAAAGTCATATGTTCAATATGTATAACCGTTTCTCCTTCTGTACTTCTCATCTTGAATGATGTGTTCTTCGTTAACTTCTCGCGTTAAAGACTCACCCACAGTATCTGATTGACAGGTGATCTCTGGAATGTCCAAACAGATCCACACAAGTTTGGCAAAATAGATAAATTCAGCAAATATTTTGTTTAAAAACATTTATGTATTGAACCAAATGTAATGCCTTGTTTTTTCATCTTAATAAGGGAATATTTAGGGTTTATAAACTGTGTATTGGTCTCAAGTATACATATTGTGTTTACATCTCTCTTTTATCCCCTCTCTACAGGATAGTAACTGATGCCGTTCTGCACTAAAGAGCATCCATACTACTTATGTAATGAATAACTGACAGATGCAGCCCTCCCTGATGAACACTTATCTCCTATCTCTGTTCTTTTCCACCCACTCATCAAATCTGCTCTACACAAAACCCACCAAACTTCTTTCTTACTCCCCCCCTCTCCTCCTCTTTTCGATCTCTGTATCTCTGTTTCTCTGAATCCCTTGCATAAGACAATTCCATAGCGACAACCCTATCTACTAAAAATTACATTACCAAACAAATAAACTGGATTCTAAATTACATTTCGAGGGAAACAAATGTCCCCAGGTGTATGTCACAGTTTAAAGACACCGTTAATGTTGTAAATTGAAAGTAGAAACAAAAAATGCAACAAAATACCATGGCGATGTTAAAGGGTTAGGGTTAGGGGTTAGGCAACTAAACTACTTGGTCAGGTAAAGTAAACGATTACTGTACTTAAATCACAAGGTAAAAGATACTTTTTTAGAAATGCTTTTTTCTAGTGTTATTAATGTTGTGTAATGAATATGTTAAGGTTTGTTTCTGTACAGCATCACTATATAGGCTTCATTTCAAGACTGTACATTTTAATAACCATTTTAGTCCTCCAACTGCCTTTTTTGTAGAGTCATCAGTAATGCGGTCTGTTTGTTTTGATAAGTTTTTGACAGAAATGTGTTAATGTTGAAAACTGCTATTAGTATGTAGACCAACAGAGACAATGATCTAATGTGCACTGCAACATAACCATCACTTAGAAATATCACTTTATCATTGTTATTTTTATTAAATTCCAAGTAGTAAACATCACAGTCCCCCATGTATATAGTTGGTTTAAGATATTAGGTAAATAATGCATCTAAGTCTGTTGTGGTATTATCTTCAATGTTAAAGACACGAAATGAGACCGAGATTTCGGTATGATAGGACATAGACACAATGGTTGTGAAACTCCATAATGTTTAAATGTTTACTTTAACACGTAGGACTGTTTCTTGCTGCTCTTTTTGGAAACACTGCCAAACCCACAGCTTCCTTTGAACGTCTTTCTCCCGCCAAAATGACTCTACCATCAAAAATGTTCAGAAATAACTGATGCAAGGCTCAAAACATTTGTGCAATCCGAGCTGCAGACCAGACCACATTTTGAGTCTCCTCTGAGCATGACGGACATAAGGATTTAAAGAAAAGCGGAAGAAAGTGGGCCTCCCTTACATTACAGATTTAAGTGCAAACAGTTGCAACTACTTTAATTATCATACAATACTGTATGTGTGTACACTAAAGCAGTAGCATATGTGATTGGTGAATCATCTTTAGACCCTAAAGTGAATTAATGTCCTTCCTTTCCCAAGACTAGTGTATTCAGTCCTACAGATCACATCATGACACATTTGTGTGTTTGTGTGTGTGTGTGTGTGTGTGTGTGTGTGTGTGTGTGTGTGTGTGTGTGTGTGTGTGTATGTGTATGTGTGTTGTCCCAAAGAGTAGCCCATCGCTGCACCACTTAACCGACATAGCACAAACATCTGGCCTTTTCTCCTCCTGTCAATAATGTTCACTAAAAAGCTCCATCAGTCCTAATTCTGCTTTCAGATGTCTTCTCTCTCTTTATGTCGCACTCTCTTTCTAAGTTATCTTTCAAAATCTGTTCAGCGTTGCTTAGAATTGTCCTGTATTGTATTTCTTCTCTGCCTTCCAGCTCTGTGTCTCTTTTCAAAAAAATGTCCACCCCTCTTCTATACTTATTTGTTATCTCGTGTTCCTTATTGCTCTTATTCAGTACTGTTTGTTGTGCTTTTTTGTCCTCCATCTCAGTTGCACATTATATTTCTTCCACCACTGGATTTAATTTATGACAATTCTGCATAAATAACTCACCACTGTGTTCAGTCCGCATTTTACCCCTTGGCCAAAGAAAGGCATTCGAATGAACCATTAATGAAGGAGACATATTTGTTGTATTTGTCCCTGAGGACATCTTTGTGGTATTGGATTGTTTTGCCTCTTTGTCTCGTGATATACTTCTTCTACTAATATACAGTGTGTGTGTAAAGATGGGTCGGAAAATGCAAACGCTTTGGGTAAAAATGGAATACTCCAGAAGAAGGTGCTTCCCCAACTTTTCGTAGTTAGTCAGTAAAATAAAAAACATGGTCACAAAATATAAGGGAAAGTAGTAAAAAGAAGTCGGAGTTATTTCTACTCAGTTCACTTGTAAATAAGGCTGGGTATCAGTACTCGATACCTTAAAGCGAAACAATTCAGTGCCTATTCGTACCACACCACTCTAGTCAATCAATACCTGCATTTAATCCTTTTTGAACCCAGGGTTATGAAAGGATATGTTATTTTTAAATGTCTTAGCTCGAAGCCAATTAATGCATGGATTTATTGCTATTGCACTCATTGGATCCTTTCACGACTGAGTATTGAGCGGCTATCCCCTCCAATCTGAAGCCACGGTTCTCAATAGGAAACCAGGAGACTATATAAATGTACCGGTCTGCCTTTGTGTCTGCCCTCACATATGGTCATTAAGGCTGGGTCACCGTTAGAACAAGATCGCGGATACAAGCAGCCGAAATGGGTTTTCTCCAGAGGTTGGCTGGCATCTCCCCTAGGTATAAGGTTCCCTACGGTAGAGAGCTGCTGCTCCTTTATGTATAAAGGAGCCAGTTAAGGTGGTTCGGGCACTTGGTAATGATGCCAACTGGCCGCCTCCCTAGGTCGTTGTTCCAGGCACATCAAGATGGGAGGAGACTGAGGGGCAGACCCAGGACCAGGTGGAGGGATTATATATACAAGATGGCTTGGTAGCACCTTGTAACCCCCTGTTAGAGCTAGTTGGTGTGGCCAGGGAAAGGGTGTATTTTCACAGACTGTATGTTTATTAGTGGTGGTAATATACCCAACTATAGGCCTCCATTTACACAATGGGTTTCCAATGAGGATCTCTATGAGGTTGGTAACTCTTTCTAAAAAAAAACCTGTCCCAACGAGTTAACAAGCTGGACGGTTTGTTTTTGTTTGGTGAGCAGAACTCCGGGCAGCAGAATGTTGATATGCATATTTGTTTTTCGCCCAGCCCCAAAATGGTAGAATGTCAAATAAGATTGGACTACATGGCAACCATGCCAAACTGTGGCACTCGCTGAATTTAAAATACTGGCTTGACTACTTATCTTAAGTTAAAGCTTCTTTGCTACTCTCAGTTCACTTATAGTCCGACTCTTTTCACACATTAGCACCTGCAGTTCCTCTCGTTCCTCTCTTCACTACATGATCATTAAACTTCCATCTTCCCCCTTCCTCTCAGCTCTTACCCTCCCTCTCTTCTCTCTCCCTGTCACCCTCCGTCTCCTTTTTCTCTCCCTCCAACAGCGCAAGGGCTATTTTTACCCAGAATGCCATTGATCTGCTCGAGCGCACACTTCCCTAGCACTGGCTGCAGCTTTATGCTGCACTCTACAGCAACATGCACGCACGCACGCACGCATACGCACGCACACACACACACACACACACACACACACACACACACACACACACACACACACACACACACACACACACACACACACACACACACACACACACACACACACACACACACACACACACACACACACACACACACACACACACACACACACACACACACACACACACACACACATACGTAGTCACACGGTTCACTTCAATGCAAAATGGAGGAGGCCTTTGTAGCTGAAGGCTTACCAGAAGGAGAGAGAGATGACAAGCAGAGGGAGGAAGAGGAGAGGGGGAGAAGAGGAGCCCACTGGGCGGAGGAAAGTAGAAAGGGGGAAATGAGTGACACCACACGTGCACATGGGTCATGCACGCTCACTGTAATTCAGAGAGGCCTCTAGTAATGTATCTGACTCACTGGCTTGGAGTGGGGACAGAGTAGCAATGACAGTTGCAACTTTGGAGATACATTCGGAAACATGGAAACAGAAAACCTTCCACCTGTTTGTGTTGATGCTTTCTGTTTTCCTTAATCTCAATACAGGACATACTGCATTTTGTGTACAATCGTTACTTTGGTTGATCCACTGTCTGCTTTTTCAGCTACTGGGGAAAGTACACTGCAAAGTATTTACAATAATACTCTTTGTTAACTGGGGATAGATAATCATAGTTAGCTAAGAAAACAAAACGGCTCTCCTCTTCCAGTTTTGGATGCCCAACGGTTGACATACTTTCATGGTGAGCCTTTATTGTCCCAGGAGATCATGCCTGGTGGCAGGCAGAACTGCATACTAAAACAAACTAAACTATGAGAGTATATGTATTATTTCCCTTTAATGTATCATGGTTTATGGTTTCAAATTGCATTTAAGTCATCGTACGTGGGGAGACTCACTTTAACATGACAACAAATACTTCATAGGAGTTGTCCCACTTAAAGAGCCTGTGACACGGTTTTCCCCCATCATCCAAACCCATCAATTTGAGTACATATTGTCCCCTTGAAAACCGTTACTGAACTGATTTTGGATATTTGTACTTTGATAACCATTAATCTGCCTTCAATGTTGACAATTTTCTGGATCTTCTCGCGGATTCTTCAAGTCCCGCCAAATGATGGGTGACGTCATTGCGGGCACAGCGCTCCAGCTGCACCGTCCAGGATCCCAGCATCTGCATGTAAACCTATATATATATACAGTCAGATGTAAACGCACGACGGCGCACACAGCAGCAAGCTCAGACAGCGATGACAGGTTAATGTTGAACGTGTCTGAGAGCTCATATGAGGCTGAAGGATCGGTTTATGTTGTATCTGTTAGAAGTTTAGGAATGAGGTGCGTCAATATGGGCGATCATATGGTCATGTAGCCAGTGGTGGACTGGGACTAAAAATCATCCCGGGACTCTCGACCGGCCCACGTCGGTACCGCTAGTAAATTGTCTACGGGTGGGAGCGGGGGATGTAAAATACAAATATAATGTATAATGTCTGTGTCTTTGACATTAGCGCTGCTCGCCACCTGTGCCCTGTACTACGAAGCCAGTTCAACAGACCCTGGATATGTTTGAGTAACAAACAAACTAACAAACGAGATCTCGCTAAGCGGTCCTACGACGCTGGTTATCAACTCAGTAAATCAAGCCAGGGGTTCTCTCTCCAGCTGAGAGCGCGTTCACGTCTAAGACACGAGTGGATCTGACTTTAATTACATTTGTCTCGAGTGTTTCGTCAACATAATGTGTTAAATAATACTTCTGCATCCAGTCTGTGACACTGTGAGTGTTGCACGGCCAGATGAGGCTGGAGAAGCTGACTCAGATAAGGAAATATATGATATATTATGATATTATATGATCGATGATCTGATTGATGATGTAATATGAATGACAAGTGCGACACGTCGGCGTCTTCTCTGCATACGGCAGTTTAAACTGTATTTCCTTTATCCTGTAATATGACTTGAGAGATTTAAACTCCGCACACTGAGTGGATCTCTTTTCTATAGACGCCGGAGGCGGGCAGCGTCAGGTAAAATAAGTTATTTAGCCTTCTCAAACCTGAGCCTCATGCACCGCCTATGGGGGATGTGCTAGTTACTTATCCGACCGGCCCACTTCGGTACCGGCCCATCGGGATTCGTCCCGATGGCCAGTCCGCCACTGCACCCAGCCCACGTAAACTGTCAACGGGGGGAGCCTCGCTGCGGGGAAACGGTGGACCTAGTGTCCCGATCGGAGTGGGAATAATAATAATAATCCGTGCATTTTATCCATTCATTTCCCCAACATTGTGGTAAAAAACCACACGTTTAATCCACGTTGGTGTACTACAACTACAAAAAGCATCGGTTTGTTTTCTCATCAGTAAATGCAGACGGCTCAAACAAACGATTTTTAATCATCATCCTCACTCATCATTTAATGTATCATATGTTCGCCGAATTGACATGAAAGCACTAATAAATGTAGTTTCATCCACTTGAGTTTATAACCACAAAAATAATCGATTTGTTTTTATATCACATCCGACGGGAGGAAATTCAGTAGCTCTCACTCCCGAGTTTTAATCCTAATGTAATCATCATCTTCACCACGATCATTTATGTTTATGTCGCCGAATTGACATGAAAGCACTGACAAATATGAATATACTGTAGTCAACTTCATTAAAACGTTATTAACGTGCCTAATCTCAGTAATTCACCATTTCTACGCATAACAACACACTTCGTCCGTGTTTGGCTCTCGAAGCGTTCCCGCATTGACGTCACTTCCGGCTTCCCCCAAAACTTCAAAATGAGTGAAGGAATTTCCCCGCGATGTTCGAAATTATTGATATTTAATGGAACCGTATCGCTTTTTCTTTTTTAAACTGACGGTTCGAGATTACTAGTAGACCAATATTTCATTGCACAACAGTTGTTGGGATGGTGTCACAGGCTCTTTAAGCTCTTCTCACCCCACTGTTCACCGCTACGTTCCTAATTCATGCCTCTTCAGCTCCGTCTCCTCCTTTCACTTTGTTTCTTTTCTCTCTCTCCTTTGTCTCGCTAGCTCATGGGGGAATTCTCGGGGTGAATTAAGGTGTCTAGACATGCTCTGTATGAAAAAATAATAATTTCTGATATTTTTGCCAAATAAAGTTACTATTTAAGATTTTATTTGTCATATTCGAGATGTCTATGAGTGTTAGGAAAATAATCCAATACAATTAAAAGTCCTGAATTCCAAATGTTACTTAAAGGTGGGGTAGGTAATTTTGGAGAAACCAGCTTGAGTGCGCTAGAATTTGAAAATACACAACCGGAAAAAATCTGCCACTTCCTTACAGAGCCCCTCCTCCAACACACACGAACGCGCACATGACCAATGAGGGCACGAGATAAGTTTGTGCACAGATGGAAGGCTGACAGGCAGGTAGGCCATCCAGTTACTTTAGCCGGGCCGGCTCAGATGATTGGTCGTGCTTTTTACAGCACTACGGCTTCCACAGATAAAAAAAATGTATGGATTTTTTGTCAAAGCACTTAAGATATTCATTGCTATCGGGATGTTAAGAGCATTCCATGGAATATAACAAAAAGTGTATCTCGAGCCGGTTTCCCCAAAATTACCTTTAAGTTAAAGCATATAGTATATTGTCAGCTAAATGTACTAAGTATCGGAGTTATCCATTATGCACAATATGCTCTTTTAAAAGTATTATATTATTATAGAATATTATATTAAACCATTTTTTTTTATTGCTAACAAATACATGTAGTATTCAATTGTTGTTGTTTTTAAAGGGTATATTGGTAGTTGATGTAAAAAATGATGTCATGTGTTTTATATGTAAACAGGTAACTATTAGTATTAAATTACTGTAGTGGAACCAAAAGTACAAAACATGTGTTCAAAAGGTAGTGGAGTAGAAGTAGAAAGTAGCATACAATGGATATACTCAAGTTAGGTACATGTATGACAAATAGTAATTAAGTCAACTTGATTAAATGTACTTCTACTATTGCATACATGTAAACACAATCTGTATGGGAGAAGACCACAGGGATCTTACTGAAGGCCCAAGTGATATTTGTCAAATACAAATGACACTAAATCTGTTTAGAAGCACACAAAGCGGTGGTTTGAATTTAGTTGTAGGACTGTAACACCATAAGCACTGTAAAAAGGAACAGAGATAGAGAAAATAATAGATGGGAAAGGATATACACTAAAGGAAAGGAGGCAGTAAAAGCAGGAGGAAAACATGAAGTGAAAGGAGGAGATGGATTTAGAGGAGAGCAGCAAGAGCAGAGGGGGAATTGGAGGGGAGGATAAAGAAGAGACATGCAGCTTGATGAGGAGAGAGGATGAATAAAGGGTGGAGAAGAAGAAAAAGGAGGAGAGGGAGGAAATAGAGACATCAATTAGAAATGGAGGGAGTTTAAAGAACGAGGAGGAAGGCTAGGGGAGGATAGATAGAGGGGGAAAAAACCACCAAAGGAGAGAATAAGTAAGATAAATTAGAAGTGGGGAGGAAGAAAGGTGGAGGACAGAAACAATTGGTAGAAGAAAAGAGGAATACATTAAGAGAAGGAGATCTAAATAAAAAAGGAAGCCGAGGAGAGAGAGGACTTACACAGAAACGTGGTTATATAACCAAAATGGTGTCATTTCCATTCAACAGATATTTTAAAAATATCCTCGTCTTATTCCATCACGACAGTGGAGCCTCTTTAATTATGTAACCTTGCTAGAGACACAAGGCTGTATATGTGTGTGATTGTTTTTAATGCGTACACATAATGTTGTATTGCCCACATCACATCACACCGTCACCTCTCTTCCTACCTACTTTCTGTCTCAGGCCGGTCGCCAAGCAATCTTTCACACAGCTGATATAAAACCCAGACGAGGTTGATCTGCCCACCACTTCCCCCTGCTCATCAGCGTGTAGGAGGTTCTCATCTGCATATGCTGGGGAATTATAGCTGCCATAATGATGGAGTCTGATATCAGATAAACTACAACTGTGAGTCTTATTAATCCTTGAAATTAGGCACTTATAGTCTTCATCACATTTCTAAAATATGCCTCACACAAGCTTGAGTGCAAAGAAGTTGCAATTCTGGATCAGATGTTCGGAAGAAATGTTGGTGTTAGCCTAGCATAGCAGAAATAAATGAAGCAGGAAGTGCGCCGGATTCTGAGGAAAATATTCGTTGTGGCCAAACGGCGGTACTACACTTCTGTATCAGTCGCTGGGCCCAGAAATACTTTTTCCCATTGACTAACATTGGGAAAGAGACGTCTGTAAATCGTTGGATAATTTTTTTTAAACTAAATAAATTACCCAGTATGAACGTTTGTATAGCCCTTATTAAAAACATGCAGTCCTCAAGTTGTAAAATGTGCTAATAATGTTATTCTGAGAGTTATTTCCCTCGGCATTATGAACGCAGATCTAACCCACGGGACCGCACCGCCCGGCACGTTCATGTGACGTGTTCAGTACTACATGAGTTTTACCTTTACCCATGGATGCACAATAAGAATGGACCCATATCGTTCATATAACGTTTCGCTCTCTCAAAAGTTGGGCCATTTTGTCTTCATGCGCCAATGAGCAACTCTCATAGGAATGAACGAGGCCCCGCCTCCCACGCTGTATTCAGTTCTGGGCGGGACCCTGCTCATCCTATGAAAGTTGCTCAGTGGGACATGGAGCCAAAATGGCTGGCCTCCTGAGAGCAAACGTATCTGTATCTGGGCCCAAAGAGCGTAAGCATATGGGTTTTGCTTAAGCCCCACCTCCAGTCAGAAGCATCATTGCCGGTCTTGTGTTTGTGTGTTCAGTTTGTTCTGGGTAGTTGATTTAAATGGGGAAAAGTATTTTTGGGCCAATTGACGTCACGGACTGACACAGAAAATGTAGTACCACCATTTGGCCACTACAAAAAGATGCTTCACA
Organism: Pseudochaenichthys georgianus; assembly: GCF_902827115.2. Taxonomy (NCBI): domain Eukaryota; kingdom Metazoa; phylum Chordata; class Actinopteri; order Perciformes; family Channichthyidae; genus Pseudochaenichthys; species Pseudochaenichthys georgianus. The sequence goes on along the minus strand of NC_047509.1, from coordinate 28,373,102 downwards.
GCCCTGGGGTCTTAAGGGAAGCAGCCCACATTTGTAGCTTTAAAAGGTTCCTTCCACCAACTCAAGAGTAACCTATAAATAGTTTCTTGTGTGATAAATGTGTAAAAATAAAAAAGACAAGTTGAAGAGACTATTCTTTGACATGAAAAAACACATGTCGTTTAAAAATAAAAGAGCCTGAAACAATGTACAGTATGTTGACATTTACCATGGACCTTTAGCTGCCGTGTGATTTATGACTTTCTTCTAAGGAACAAATGAATGTGTTGAAAAGCATTCCTGCTAATTGTCAACATAGGTTGACTATGGGCAGGAATGCTTTAGCGTTTTTGATCACAGGGAAAAGCGATTTATGAATATTATGTATCATAAGGTTTATAACCTCTGCCAGACAGAAGGAAGAATAAAAAGTAGATGAAATTCACACTGATTTATTTTTCCACTAGAGGTTGTAGTTTTTGCCGTGGAGAGGTTAAGTGCCTTGCTCAACACTAATTTGACTTTAGCTTTTGAAGGAGAGTTCTCTTGCCCTGATTCACTCAGACAGACCAGGGAGTTGAACCAGCCACTTCACTTTCACAAGTTGACTCAAAGGCGGAAGCCCATGAGGTTGAGAGAGGATAACAGACCAAAGGCTCGCTTCATGTTGTTCCCACAAATCTGCCATGAGAGCAATAAGTCTCATTGGGACTGACACACACAGAGAACCAACACACACACAAACAGACACATGGGCACTAATATAACACAAATGAAGCATAGGGGGCAACAGCACAATCTTTGCCTTGCATGCGCGAGTTCCTGCAAAAGTGTGTGTGTGTGTGTGTGTGGACTAGCATTACTATACTTGTGGGGACCTAAATCTGTTTACATAGTCACGTGTGGGGAATCGCCTCCCTTATGGGGACAAATTGGAGGTCCCCATAAGGGGGATCATTAATTTTAGGTTGAAGACTTGGTTAGGTTTAGGATTAGGGTTAGGGTAAGGTTACGGTTAAGGGTTAGGGTTAGGCATGTGTTGGTTATGGTTAAGGTTAGGATAAGTCTCTAGGAAATGCATGTAAGTCAATGTAATGTCCCCTGAAGTGATGTATACATGGTGTGTGTGTGTGTGTGTGTGTGTGTGTGTGTGTGTGTGTGTGTGTGTGTGTGTGTGTGTGTGTGTGTGTGTGTGTGTGTGTGTGTGTGTGTGTGTGTGTGTGTGTGTGTGTGTGTGTGTGTGTGTGTGTGGGTGTGGGTGGGTGTGTGGGTGTGGGTGGGTGTGTGGTTGGCAGGGATCTGAGCATTCTGACTCCAGCAGTAATAAGATGGCAGGTAGCCAGCATCAAAACAGGACATAGCTACAGGCCTCATTATCTCAACAGGGAACCTCATGTCAACTAGTACAACCAGTATCACACATACACATTTGTCATTTTAAAACAAATAAACACCTTAAAAAGTGATTTGTAGTTTTTACACCCACTTTGCTTTCAATTTGACTGACCATTATCATTATTGTTTTAACAAAGAATAAAATGACTACATTAGGTTGATTGTCAAAGGAGTCGTTGACAACTTTCATCAATTATCTTTTTCTTTTTTTGTGGCTTCCTTAAGCTCATTGTTTTGGTTTCAAATTTAGGCTACTGTATGATTCCACTAAAACATTTTCAACAAACAAGCTCTGAAAAGTCCACAAAGTTAGCTCCTAGCTTTCCTTAGGTTTGAGAGAAATATGCCTTGTCTTCAGATACTCAATGATGTACTTTTTGTCTAAAGTCTTTGTTCTGTCTCTTTTTCATTTTATCGACTGAATCGGAGCCTTTTTTTACTATACCTAGGCAGAAATGCACTTTTACAGTCAAATTACCTAAAGAAACCCAATCCTCTTATAAAAACATTACTTAATCTAATTCTAGCAACCTGTATTCTCACGTGTGATTTTATATAACTTGCAAAACTGCACTTCTTATCTAAGACATTTTAAAGATACAGGTCCTGTTTTTTGTTTCTAGAGCTACAAAACATTCTACCTCAGAGTTAAAGTGTTTGCCTCTTTGTGTACCTACATTGTCCCTGTTTCCACTTTAAATAAATTCAAACACCATGACACAATTCCATCAGATTAAGGATAAAAACCTAGAGGACATTATACAACATCAAAAATCCTCCTTCTGATGCCTTGATATTATTCCAACAGCATTTTTCAAAAAAGTTTTCATAGCATGGCCTCAGATCTACTTCATATAGTAAACAAGTCTCTTCACTCAGGTGTTTTTCCACAGGCCCTGAAAACAGCAGTCATTAAACCGCTCTTAAAAAAGAATAATCTAGATGCTTCAGTAATGAACAATTACAGGCCCATATTAAACCTCTAATTTCTAGGTAAAATCATTGAAAAAGTAGTTTTTCAACAGTTGAGTAATTTCTCGCATTTAAATGACTGTTTTGATGTGTTCCAGTCAGGCTTTCGTCCAAACCACAGCACTGAGACTGCTCGTGTAAAGGTCTTCAATGACATCCACTTAAACACATATAGTGGCAGAACTTCAGTGTTAGTATTATTAGATCTCAGTGATGCGTTTGACACTGTTGACCACAACATATTACTAGACCCACTGGAAAACCGGGTGGGACTTTTGGCAACAGTTCTAAATTGGTTTGAATCCTACTTAAAGAACAGAAACTATAGGTAAATACACATCTGAGTTGACGTATATGACATGTGGGGTTACTCAAGGCTCCATCTTGGGGCCTCTTCTCTTTAACATCTACATGCTACCACTGGCTCAGATAATGAAAAACTACAAAATAAGTTACTATAGCTATGCGGATGACACACACAATTCAAACACTGAGTAAGTGCATTGAACAAATCAATGACTGGATGTGTCAGAACTTTCTCCAATTAAACAAAGATAAAACTGAGGTAATGGTTTCTGGAGCCAAGGCAGAACGTATAAAAGTTAGCGCTGAGCTTCAGTCTGCAATGTTCAAAACAACAGATAAAGCCAGAAATCTAGGTGTAGTCATGGACTCTGACCTGAGTTTCAACAGTCACATTAAAACAGTTACTAAATCAGCTTACTATCACCTAAAGAATATATCTAGGATTAAAAGACTAATGTCACAGCAGGATTTGGAAAAACTTGTCCATGCTTTTATCTTCAGTAGACTCAACTACTGCAATGGTGTCTTCACAGGTCTCACTAAAAAATCCATTAGAAAGCTGCAGCTGATTCAGAACGCTGCTGCTCGAGTCCTCACTAACACTAAGAAAGTGGATCACATCACTCCTGTTCTGAAGTCTTTACCCTGGCTTCCTGTGTGTCAAATAATTGATCTCAAAATATTGCTGCTGGTTTATAAAGCTTTGAATGGTTTAGGCCCAAAATACATTACTGACCTCCTGCTAAATTATGAACCATCCAGATCTCTCAGGTCTTCAGGGACTGGTCAGCTTTCTGTCCCCAGAGTCAGAACTAAACATGGTAAAGCAGCGTTCAGTTATTATGCTCCAAATATCTGGAACAAACTACCAGAAACATGCAGGTCCGCTGCAACTCTTACTACTTTTAAATCCAGGCTGAAGACTTTACTTTTTGCCGCTGCTTTTAATTGATATATTCATATCTTAAACTGCACTGTAACTTTTATTATCTTTGCTTTTTAATGCCATTTTCTTAATGTCTTTCATTTTTGTAAAGCACTTTGAATTGCCTTGTGTTGAGTCCCCCCAAAGGTAGTTAAAGTCATTATTGGGGTTAAAGTCCCCTTGTAGGTGGTGAAAGTCCCCTACGTGTGCTGTTTTGGTTTGAAGACCCTGGTTCGTGGAGGACATCAAAAAAGTCCTAGAAAAGACAACTTAAACTTAACTAATGTGCATTTAAAGAAAAGAGGAATAGTTTTGGCGAAAACTAAAAAGGTACCATGGGGTACAGGAATTAGTTTTGGTTTCAAGACCCTGGTTCACGGAGGATACCAAAAAAGTCCTAGAAAGACAAGGTCAACTTAACTATGTGCATTTAAAAATAAAAAAGAGGAATAGTTTCGGCAAAAACTAAAAGGTACCATGGGGTCAGATTATCATTTTCCAAAGGGGGGTTTGTTCAGATGTGTGTTTCTCACACTGCACTGTAATAGGGTGACCAGGTCCCAACAAACCAAATGTGGGACAAGGAGGATGTTTGTGTGGGACAATGTGGGACACCTTCTCAACAGAAGGTTTCAGTGTTGTCCATCACAGCAACAACAGGTCCCCCCCCCCACAGTGTGTGGGCTATGTTGTCACCTAGAACCACTGGTGTCTTTAACTCTGTCAAACAACTCTCCACAGAGGCAGGGGCAAGCACATCTGTTATTATGGACGCTGCTTTTGTACGACCACATGACATTTTCTTTACTATCTCAGAGTCTGGAAAAATGGTCTGCGCTAGCTTGTTACCACAGTCATTTGACCGGTATGGTTGGGAGTGTTGCACTGTGGTAAACACTGGTCATTTCTGCTGCTGTCACCTTGTCTGAGTGGCCATCGTTTTTTGGTTTGAGTTTTTCCCATAGAGTGGGATGTCTCTTTTTGAGCGACACGTTTCTTGTGAGAATCGCATTCTTGGTGTCTTTTTACGTCGTATTCAACGCCATGTGAAATTGAAAAATTACTCTTGCAAAGATTGCAAAAAACTCTCTGAGAGTCGCCCTGCACTGGCTTCACCCACGGGTAAGTGTCTTCCCAGTCTTTGTTGTATGTGCATCTTCTTTTCTTCTTAGCTGTCGTTTCAGTTTCCTCCATTTTCCATAACCTGCTGCCTCGCCTGCGTTATTGACTGACTTTCGTTGTTGTTGTTTGGCGGGGTTTGGCGGGGTGTGTGTGAGTGAGTTACTCTCATTGGTTAACACTTGACCAGCACCCGCCGTGTGTTACAGTTTGATTGACAGCAAACACACCCCCGTGATGATTGCCTTCCCTGCTTTCTCAACAGCTATTGGATAAATCTGATTTTAAAGAAAAGCGTTTTTGCCAATCAAAATGAAATATGCGGCACATCGTCTCAATTTGCGGGACGCACCAAAAGTCGTGAAAATGCTGTGCAGTCCCGCGCAAAGCAGGACATCTGGTCACCCTACACTGTAACTGTGATTCATGTATCTTTGCTTTTAAATGAGTGTTTTTAAATACCATTTTATATCATTGCTTTTAAATGAGTGTTTTTAGATATTATTTTATAATATGTTTCTTAAATGCTATTAATGTCTTTCATTTTTGTAAAGCACTTGCCTTGTGTTGAAATGTGCTATATAAATAAACTTGCCTTACATTTGAACCTCATCGTCGGTGCTGCTTGGTATTGTTAGGATTTAATTGATCAAGGCTTGGTTTTAGTATGAGAGAGCGTGCAGCCTTTGAAGTGCTTAAGTGTGTACTTTGAAGTGCAGGAGGCAGTCCTCACTTGGACAGGAGCATTATGGGTAGGGGAGATAGCTGGCTCATCCCACAGGGCGAAGAAAGGGACATGATCAGACAGATGCTCGAGAAGGAAGTTTGGGAAAGAAATCTGGAGGAAAGTTTAACCGAGAGCTTAGAGCAAGGAGAGGAGAGGGAAAGTCTTCCAGGGTGAGATGAGTGAGATAGATGGAAGGGGGAGGGGTGAGGAGGATGGGGAAAATAAGCAGCGGTAGGGGAGGACGTGAGAGAAGATGGAGTGTTGTAGGGAGGGAAAAAACATGTAAAACAGAGAGAGAATGATTACAGGGGACTAAATGAGAGGGTGTTGGGGAGAGATGAGAATAAGAACCTCTCTCAGCTCTAGTGTTCTCCTGTTTTCTCCAGCACATAATGGAAAAATCATAATATGCACAGTATAAACTATACAGCCCAACAGAACAATTGTTAAAAGTCTGAAATTGGATTTATGCATGAGCCGGATTTTGGGTATATAGATTCAATAAAATACCTGCATGTAATGGTATGAAATAAAAAGAAACGTGTTTTTATATCAGGCTGATTTTTTGGGTATCCTGATTACGAAATCCTGTTACATAATCTGTTGCTTCCCCCAGTCTCAAGTGGCCATTTGAGGAAGTGCAGTTTTTGGTCGTGTCTGCATTTGATAAATTGTTCTTCACTGGAGTTTAGCCCTTGGTAATTGCAAAATCAGCATCGGTTGCAAATATTTAAATCTTGTATTTAAACTGGGTCACTTTGTTATGTCAGGCTTGGACCTTCTCAACATAACTATATAATAACTGTATGTTATTGTATTACAGTTTCCAGATTTAAAGAAGCTCCTCGTCTCCTTCGCAATTATTAGGGGTGAGAGGAAGTACAAAGAGGCTGATTAGATTATAATCATCAACAGTAGATTCATATGTTAGACGTGTTGAGATGATCTATAGTGGACGGTGTGTTGTTCATTTGGTTTACAGGAGGGAGGCCCAACGATAGGCAATCAGCTGAAGTCTTCACCAGCAGTTGTAAACATTAGCATGTGTGGTAGCTGCTAAATAAGGTCATGAAATCTGGGATCATGTAAAACTCAGATGATGCAACATATATGACTGCATAAGGTTTGAACATCTCTGCCTCATATGCTGTTTCAAGTGAATGTTCGTGTGTGTTTTACATGTATGAAGCACATGAGATCTTTCTGGTCAGGGGGGCCAGCATGTGACTGCTTGAGAGCAAAGGTAGTGTTTCCTCATTATTATTGTTTGTTGTACAACAAAATAATAATTGATCAACTATATCTGTGTTTGTGTTTGATTGATTCCTCTCTGTTTCATTCTTTCCTATTGTGAGTGCTGGATTGCCACAACAACTTCCACTTAAACCAGTATGATAATACTATTCTATACTGTACTGTACTATACTAAAAAGAAAATATCTAAAGCGAAAACAACAAGATGCTTGATTTTTGCGCTGATGCCACCAAGAGAGCATTTCCTGTTTTAAGAAAAGGTGTGCAGAGCTTTATAGGGAGGAATAGAGGTTTAAATAGACAAGAAAGCATCCTTCAACTGAAATCAAATGATTAAGCTTTTAAATCACAACCCAAATGATTCTAACATATTGGTACTACTACTGTTTTCTTTCCTTCTAAAATGAGGCACACGTCAATCAAACACACGAAGGAAGGGGAAGAGGAAATTGGGAACAACGCAAGGAGGGCAGAGGAAGAAATGCTTAAGGAGATGAAAAGTGAGGAAAGTCTTGGGATGTGTGAGGAGCTTGGTAAAATGGAGGAAGATAGAGGAGCAGAAAAGGAGAGGAGAATGAGGGGAAAAGGCAAAATGTCAGAGTGAAAGGAGCTGGGGATAAAGATATTAGGGAATTAGACAAAAATTGGGAGGAGGCGGATTCCAGAAATGTACAGTGAATTAGTTCTGCCTCACGAAGCCTCAGTTCTGGATGAGAAAGGCTTTGGGACAGGATTTCTGTGTGTGTGTGTGTGTGTGTGTGTGTGTGTGTGTGTGTGTGTGTGTGTGTGTGTGTGTGTGTGTGTGTGTGTGTGTGTGTGTGTGTGTGTGTGTGTGTGTGTGTGTGTGTGTGTGTGTGGCTGGATGTAAGAGTGTTTGTGTGCAAAGAGCATCACTGCCTCTCCAGAACAGAGCTGATGTCATATTGACATTTAGACAAAAACACAAGCACTGTCTTTTTAAAAGAGCAACTGTGAGAGGGACGCTAACAGAGAGCTGACAGGGTCAGACAGGAATGCTCCTGAGTACGAAACAAAGAGGGGAAAAAATACATAAACTCTACCTGTCGCATCATTATGCGTCATTTAGTCTGCTACTAAATCCCTTAAAGCTATTCAGGCAAAGATTTGTAATGGAAAAACACATTTGGTGGACTATTCTTGGTGTGGACTGTGATTCAGAGGCAATGAATTGAAGCATGATTCAAGTATAATCAGCAGTGAGTCATTGCTTTACGATCAACAAGTCCTTCAACAACAATAACACATTTATTCACCATCAACTCAACCACCAGACTAAGTAGAAAACATTAAATAAATGCTTTGTTTACAGAGTAAGTCTTATAAAAAATGTTTTTTTGCAAATTGTTCTGTTGGTTTATTTCTAACAACTGAGTTTCAAATATGTTAGATGACACGATAAATACAAAAAACAGGCTTATATTTTACGATAAAGATCATAAACTTCTGTCTACCTGGATTCCAGAACTGATATAGAATAGATATAGGATTAACACACACACACACACACACACACACACACACACACACACACACACACGCACACGCACACACACACACACACACACACACACACACACACACACACACACACACACACACACACACACACACACACACACACACACACACACACACACACACACACACACAGGAACAGTGAGAAAAGGTCAGTGTCTAGCCCACCTCTTCACGTGCGTGTGTTTTGACCCCGTCTCACTGAGTGCTGAGTCAAGCCTCTAAAACTGCACACACTGTGCAGCCGAACAATATCTGGGTCAGTCTGCACTCTGCCATTTCACATGGGATCCAGAGTCTCGCTCAGCTTCAACGGGTACATGATGGGTGAGGGATGTTAGCCACATGCTAACACAAGCTGTTATTTTACTGCTCATTAGCAGCCTTGACTACTTAGGTGCGTAGTGCGTGCGACCAGTTCACTATTTATTAGTATAAGTAAAACATTTTCTAGTAGAATGAATACTACATCTTCTTACATGTATGTTTTACTAGCTAGCCTTCAGCATACTGTGTAGCAAGAGGCCAGTAGCTGTTAGCAGTGACAATACACACATTCATGAGGAACTCGCCCAATCAAATTAGAAAAATAGAAGTAATGGCGGCAAAAATGACCAGATAATTAAACAACATCTGTGATTCTTTATGTTTTTCAGATGCTGAGCTGCACAAATGTTCACACCTAATTGTCACGCTGCATTACTGTCTTAGAATCCTTGTCAAAGATCACAACATACAGTGGCATCCCTGTTACTGTGCACAGTGTGTATCTGTATCTGTGTGTGTGTGTGTGTGTGTGTGTGTGTGTGTGTGTGTGTGTGTGTGTGTGTGTGTGTGTGTGTGTGTGTGTGTGTGTGTGTGTACGCTGCAGCTGCAGGGCGATGTCTGTGCAGCGTTTGACATCAACTCCAACCAACATCACTAATAACACACTGCAGGAATACACACGTACATTACCATCACACATGTACGTTCAGGCACTTGCAAATACACGATCTTGCACACGGTGAACATGCAGGGTTACAAAAACATACTCACAGCGGGGACATTCACCCTTCCTATCTGATCTCTCTGTAGAGGCTTACTCACTCACTGTGGAGATATCCAGCTGATCTGAGAGACGGGGGCTCCAGAGGAATCCCACTGCTTCAATTGTTTGTTTAGATTTGAGTTTCCCTTAACCTATGATTTCACAAAAATTTTGCCGTTTATCTGTGTACCTTCTCTTGTCTTCCCTTTACATTTTTTCTCCTAGTAAAAAAATGTGTCTTTTCCTCATTTCTGAGAATATATTGAAGTCTAGCGTCTATCACTTTAATTGAGCTGCACACGTAATGTTCAATGTATTATGTGTTACATTAGAAGAAAACATGAGCTTTACTGTTTGTGTATTTGTACACATTTTATATATGTAAATGAAAGTGAATGAGAAGATTGGATTTCTTTTTTCTAAGGTACAGTTAAAGGAGCCCTATTATACTTTCTGGGGTTTTTGTTTCCTGTAGTGTGTTATATAGGTTTTTGTTTCCTGTAGTGTGTTATATAGGTTTGTGTGCATGTAAATAGTCTGTAAATGCTCAAATCCCAAAGTGTCTCTCCCAGACACTCACCCCCCCTGCCAGAAACGCCTCCATTGGACTCCTTTGTTTACTTCCGTTTCATAATGACATCACTATGTGACACTATTCGCTATCGCCCCAACAAATTGTACTTGATAGACTTAGGGGCGGGACATCTCTAAGCAGTTGGCCAATCACAACAGAGCTGGCCAGCTAACCAATCAGAGCAGACTGAGGGTGAAAAGAGGTGCTGCAGCACAGGCAGAGCTGTTGAACATTAAAGCATTTAAACATGTCACAGTAAAGGCAAAATACACAAATGTGAACCTGTAAATGAGCATAAAAGGGCCCCTTTAACTGTTCTTGGTATTTTACAACTATTTTCAATGAGTGCTATCCTCTTCTACCTTTTCCCATGTGTATGTTGGTGTGTGCATTCTGTGCTGGATGTTTGCAGTCGCTGCAGGGACGACACCATCACTACATGGTGATTATGTGTCATCTCTGTGCTGTGATGGCACTCTGCCCGTCTGCCGCCAAGCTGAGATAGGCATCGATTAGATGTCAGTGTCAATGCTCTGCCCCCTCATTTGATCATTTTACACAGAGCACAACAGACAGGCCGCACCAGAGACTGCTGTACCACTGCTACCAGGGCAACCAAACGTACACAAGGAAAATGAATGCTATTTAAAGATCTAACTGCTATTAAACAGATTATCTAAATGCAGCAAATGCAGGATTTCAAAAGGATTGTATTGACAACAACAGTCCTCAGATCGTGTAGATGTGTGTTCATTAGTTCTATTTGTGTTTTTCTTAGAACTGGAAAGCAGAGGGAGCGGCTGTTCACTGATCAATAACCAATAACCGTTCATTCACAAACATGGCTAGGAACAGCTGACAGTGCGATCAATAGGAAGGGACGCATGGAGGAATATCCACTGTTGGAAATCTGCACACTGAGGAGAAACACACATGTGGACTCGCTGCTGTGGGGTTTTCTGTAGTATGTTCCTATGCATATGAATAGTTGAAAACACGTGATTGAATGTACCGTATCAAAATTAGCACATTTTCAATCTTTGCTTAATTTAGAGGAGTTTCATCTCTGAGTGTTCAGTGGAGATATTGGTCCAGGATGTGTTTAGCTAAGATTAGAGCAAACACTGGAAGTCGCTATGATTACTGCTTGTTAAATCCAATTTAAGATCTTAATATTTTTGATAGAGGCATCTGAAGATTTGCAGAAGTAATTCAGAAGCGTTAATCTGAAAAAGTATACAAAAGTGGATAGGCTTTTTTTTTGTATTTCTCTGACAATACTTAGCTGAGCCAGCAAACACACAAGGAGTCACCCTGAAGTCCCTGCAGCCTGTTTCCATGTGGAACATAATAAGTCATGAGTGACAGCACAGCTGTAACAATGTGCTGAGGAGTCAAAGGTGATATGAGGTAAACACAGCAGAGGGGGGAGGGGGGAGAGAGAAATAGGGAAGGGAGAGGTGGACTGGGTGGATACATAAGGAGGATAGTGATTGAATTTAGTCTCAGTTTCATGTTTTTCTTAAGTGCTTGAAGAAAAGGAGATCTGGATGAAGGGAAAGGGAAGGAAGATGAGAAGTAAAGGGTGGCACAAGAACTCTTGTTGTAATCATGTACATCTTTAGTAGTACATGGCCAAATGTGTTTACATTTGGACAAAACCAGGCACGATGTTGGCCAGGTTTCCAGTCTTCATGCTAAGCTAAGCTACCTGGCTGCTTCATATTGTACAAAGAGATATGAGTGGTATTAGTCTCAGTTGACTCAGAGAGAAAGCAATAAGCGTGCTTCCCAAAAATAATGAAATGAACTGTTCTCTAAACCCTTAATTAGCCCTTTAAAAGTGTATAAAAGGGCCAAAACATCCTCCTTTCCAAAACATGCCCTTACTCTCAAGGTCTGAACTAACCCTGACAATGACCAAATTAAACAGGAACACACACACACACACACACACACACACACACACACACACACACACACACACACACACACACACACACACACACACACACACACACACACACACACACACACACACACACACACACACACACACACACACACACACACACACACACACACACACACACACACACACACACACACACACACACACACACACACCCACACACACACACACACACACACACACACACACACACACACACACACACACACACACTCACAAATCTGATTTTGGCAGTCCAGTCATCTGGTGTAGACAGAGTCAGTCGGTCAATCAACAACAAAAAATCTTGCAGCATTTCTTTAACCGTGAGGCATTGCAGGCATGAATAGAATATATGATGGGAACGCAGTCTTTAGGTGTTACTGTTAATGCTAACATATAGTAGCATGCTTCCACACTAAGCATACACTGCATCACACTGCACTCAGGAGCGTTATGACTCCCTTGAGACAACTTAGCGTTAAAGCTCAACCTGCAGGAGATGTACAGCCTTTCAACACGTCAGCAAACACACACACACACACACACACACACACACACACACACACACACACACACACACACACACACACACACACACACACACACACACACACACACACACACACACACACACACACACACACACACACACACACACACACACACACACACACACACACACACACACACACCAGAACCAGAGATGTACTACAAGAGAGCTGATTGGTCAGTTACAGGACTGTCTCTACTCCCATTGGATTCAGAGAAGCCTGCTCTGTAATTTGATTCGCCAAAGTGCTCCAGGGGGTGTTTTGTAATTGTTTCATGCTTGTGTGCACAGTGTGTGTGTGTGTGTGTGTGTGTGTGTGTGTGTGTGTGTGTGTGTGTGTGTTTGCTGGAGAGACAAGATTGATTTACCCTCTTTCCTTTCCCAAGGGAGTCACATACATAGTACACCTGCTCTTCTCCCACCCTCGCTTTCTGCTTTCCATAAAACTATATCTGTTATTTTGCTTTCCTTCCATATGCATGACTTGATTTCATTGGTTCACATGCCTTTCCTTACACTACCTACGGGAATGATGGTTGACTTCAAAACAGGGCCAACAATAAGCATTATTTTCCATTCAAATGTTGGTTTATTAAGAAGGGAATACTAAAAGAAACAATGGATACCTATTGAGTGGTTTGAAACATGGGGGAGAAAAATATCGTCTGGTAATATTGCTGGATACAAGACAATGGTAAATAACCCAAAACAAATTTATTTTGGGCCTTTCTGACTTAAAATAACATATGAATGCGTAAGTTAGGTCACTTATATATTATGTATATGGCAGACGGTAAGGAATTACATCACTGATTTTGTATTAGCCTAAAATGGTGGAAAACACAACACGGTGTTCTTCTGTACAAAGCTGGTTAAAATGAAAAATGTGTCAGATCTCACTCACATAATGTACATGTGTGTTTTCTTTTCTCCTTCCCATCCTTGTGATACAAAGGGTAGGCTACTCCAACATTTAAAAGGCCTAGTTGAGTTGATTGTTCAACATCTATTATGCTCCAGAGAAAAACAGACGTCCCCTGGCTACCGACACTATTAGCATAATAAAGTGGAGGAAAGTGCTGTATCTATTTGTGAAGATGGTCATTTGGACGAGGGGAGAAGTGGAGCTGCTGTCAGGCTGCTGAAGAGGCGCGTCACTAAATACAGTGATTCATTATAAATATGAGGCTACAGCAGGAGTTTGACAGCAGCTCCCGGCTGAGACACAGGTTTTACTCCTATCGTCTTTTTTTATCTCTTTCTCCATTTTCTTGATCTCACCCCTCTCATTTCCCCGTCACTGTGATCAGTTTGATTTCACAGAGAGACTGATGTTGGAACCAACTATCTGTGAGTAAATAGACTGCTTGGCTGTGTGTTTATGATGTGTATTTAGCAGTTGGCCAGCAGTTAGCAAACTCTGAAATGTGTAATCAATTAATTTGACTGTTTGGGGAAGCTCGCTGAGTATGATACTGTGTAAAAGATATATTCATTAAGGCAAAAGTCTAAGACTTAAGTTGGCATCAGTGCAAATCTTAGTTCAAGTCTCTGATCTTAAGGGGGCCAGTTCAAGTAAACTCAGTCAAGAAATTGCAAGGTAAGATGTAAAACAAATCTTAATACTTAATACTTTTCAAGTTTCAAGTCCAAATAAGACTCAAGGCAATGGCTGCTAACAAGTTATAAAGAGAGCACTTGACCAAAGTTGTAGAGTTTTGCAAGAATCAGAGTCCTAGAAACCTCAAATAAGGTCTATTGCTAACACAAGCTTATGATATTTGTACGCACTGTTCAACTACATAAAATACATCCATTAATACCCAACTCATAAGTTGAGGTCTGCAGATGTTTTAGGGGAAATGAAAAGTCGTTATGCTGAAGACGGGACCATTGTCTGCCTAAGTCGTGCAGTCATTTTTATGATAACTTAATGATAGCTTTCTACTTCAAACAACAAAAGTTATTGTGCAATGTTGTTTGCCAGAACTTATTTTCTGCAAATAATCCAAACTCCTGTTGGCTTTTTGTTAAAGTAACTATGCTAAATTCTGAGTTGGCCCACATGAAAATGTTATACCAGCACTATTGCCATAACTATCGACTAACAGCTTACTTTCCTTTATTAGAACACTTCTAACACAGTGTCCTTCCTTCTTTCCATACCAAGATCAATGCTGGTGTCGTGAACATACTGTGTGACGAAATGTACTTTTGATTCTAAAATAAAACGTTTTCAAGATATATTACCAATTCTAGTCAAGGCATCTTATTGAATTGATCCATTAAGAACATGATACCAGATGTCCTCTGTCCATGGTGCAGAGGACAGCACCATGGACAGAGGCAACACAGGGTGCAATAACCAAACCTCACCAGCAGGGGGACATACAGCTGCTGCTGGTATGAGAGCTGGGTTTGAGATGAACTGTAGTCTGAAAAATGGAAATGATTACACAGAGCAATGTGCAGCTAGTTAGTTTGACAGAAAGGGGAAATAAGGGTGTATTAAACATTTCAAAATCACGGTGAAAAAATGTACAGAGGGAGAGTGAGAGAGAGAGAGAGAGAGAGTGAGTGATGCTGGTTGCAGCTGGATCTTTCTAGTTCTTTCACACACACACACACACGCACGCACGCACGCACGCACGCACGCACGCACACACCACGCACACACACACACACACACACACACACACACACACACACACACACACACACACACACACACACACACACACACACACACACACACACACACACACACACACACACACACACACACACACGTTAGAAGGCCAGAGCTGAGGAAACCATTCCACTGCTCTGATTTTTGGCCACGGTTTTCAAACAATGGGTGTATTTGATCATACATGTTACATATAGCCCAGTGGTTTTCATGGTTCGCTGTAACAAACAAGGATCCTGCTATCGTGCAAATATCGCTTTCATTATTATTTCTAAACAAACTCAAATCAGTACATTGATATGTGCCGGTTGCTACTCATTGTTCAACTTTAGGTTGCACATTGTCTGACAGGTTAAAAATGAAAGTGTCTATCTAATGCATATGTGAAGGTGATCCAAGAAATGATGAACACTCACCCCCACGAGGCACGATGGTACAGTCCAATGCTAACCTTTTTACTTGTTCCCAACTCACTCTCCTTAAGCCATCCATCACTTTCTCTCTTTCCCTCTCTATGTGTTTCTAGCTCACTCTCCCACTGAATTTGTGAGGACCTTTATTGCTCAGATTTGTCATCATGAATGCAATGTGTGTGTGTGTGTGTGTGTGTGTGTGTAGTTACGTGTTTTTTTTGTGTGCTGATGATCCGCTTCAAACCATTATAACCCATTGCATGCGTACATAGGGACACACACTCCCACACACACACACACACACACACACACACACACACACACACACACACACACACACACACACACACACACACACACACACACACACACACACACACACACACACACACACACACACACACACACACACACACACACACACACACACACACACACACACACACACACACACCAATGTCTTTCTGCACTAACATTAGTCATCATGTCTCCCACTAAGCTGAGCAGATGAACAACATGCTCGTAACAGAACTAATTCAACACCCACGCCTGAATTACACAAGGAGAGCATTTAGCTGAGAATGTGCATATTGAGTGTGTGTGTGTGTGTGTGTGTGTGTGTGTGTGTGTGTGTGTGTGTGTGTGTGTGTGTGTGTGTGTCGTCCTAAGCGGTGCTTGACATGTAATGCAGTGAGATCAAAACAGGACTGTGAGCGCTGCTCAGTAACATTTGCTTTTGTTTGTCTCCTGCTTGGGATATAAATATAATGGCCTCAATGTAAGCCCTGTTCTTTTCTTACTTGTCTCCAAACAAAGACACTTTGTAGGTCAAGTTAAACCCAGAAATAGTATTTGATCTTCAGTTTGACTGAACAAGTATTGTGTCAGTTAATGTTGCCCATCTCAAATATTATGGAGGATTTCAATGTGTTTTTTAATAATAAATTATTACTTAAAATACCTGCTCATCTTACTTCCTTTCCTATTTGGCTTTGCATGTGAAATAAGTGCAGGAAGTGATGATTTTCATTGATTAACTTTGCAAATAAAACGGGGATCGGAATTATTTGGTGACACAATGTGTGATCTGCTTCAATTTGCTTGTACCTTTGCTTGTTTCTTTTTGATTACTCACAATTCATTGTTTGCTTATCTCAATCAAAGACATATCACTCAAACAAAGAGTGTCATGAAATATTTATATTTACTGTATCGTTCTTCTCTTTTTTGTCATTTAGGAAACAAGCGTTTGATATTTCTTTACATAATCAACATTTAACGTCCTAGGACCTAAATTATCCGTATCAGCTTGCATAATCCCAGGGACCCTGATGCCAATGAAGCAACATAAAACAGAGGGGGAACGATTAGACAGTCTGAGTGGGTAGAGGAGAACAGCTGGAAGGAAGGAAGGAAGGAAGGGGGGAAGAACGGAGGAGGTAATGGAGCACAAACACATCGGGTTTCAGTCTCGAGGGCAGGACAGCCAGCAGAGAAAGAACACCCCCACAAACACCAACAGTGGCGCAGCCCGCTTGGGAATCATCCATTCAGTGAGAAGCGCAGGGGAGCTGGAGGAGAATACAGTAAATGGATATGGCTGGGTGTGCTCTCCACTCTCTGAGAGGCGTCCCTCTCTCGGTCAGCATCTTGACCTCTGACCACGTCCCGCTCTCTGGTTAATTATTCTGCTCGCTCTGTCAGATTCGCTCTCTGTTCTACGGCTGACTCATCATCTGAAGTCATCCCCTGGATTTATCTCTCCTCTCAATCCTTCACTTTCAATCTCTTCCCTTCCTTCATGGCCGCCTTGGTGCTTCACCTCCTGTCTCTTAGTCTTTTCTTTTCCAAACTCCTTTCTGTTCCTTTCTCTACCCTACTTATCTCTTTCTGTCTTTTTCCCTCAAGTATAATAATGCCAAATGTTACTTAATGGAGCAGAAAATACTTAAAGGGGCCCTATTCTGCCATATTCTATTTCCAGTTCATATTTGTATGTTGTGCCTCTACTGTGACACATTGAAATACTTTCATGTTCAAAAAGCTCTTTATTTTTCCCATACTGCCTGTGCTGCAACACCTCTTTTCACCCTCTGTCTGAAACCAGAGCCCAGTCTGCTCTGATTGGTTAGCTGGCCTGCTCTGTTGTGATTGGTCAACTGCTCAGAGATGTCCCTTCCCTTACCATATGATGTACAATGTGTTGGAGCACCAGCCAATAAAAGTGTCAGTGTTACTTAGTGATGTCACTATGTTACAGAAGTAAACAAAGGACTACAATTGAGGTGTTTTAGGAAAAAGGGGGGGGGGGGGGGTAGAGCAACTTTGGGATTTTAGCTTTTGCAGACCTTTTTCATGCACAGAAACCTACTGTTTATAACACACCCCAGAAAAGGGAAAACCAAAAAGCATAATATGACCTCTTGAACATTCTTACACTGCATGTCTTATCTGTGACTCTTGTCTGTGTACTGATTCATTTATGGGCATCTTGGTTGTCAATGTGTGTGTGCACAGAGATCACAGGTCAAATGTGCACACATATATCTGTATCTTCACACACATACGCTTGACTGATGGTTTATTTGCATTCACAAAAATCGTTATCTGTGTGTGTGTCACATCTCTGTAGCTGTCAGTGTCAGCGACAGGCAGCCACCCATACAGGATATGACAGCTGATTGGCAGACGGACCAGTAAGATCCGTCATGGCGACCACAGAGGACACTGCCCGGCTGTCAGGGGGAGTTAATGCACAATACTGGAGTTATTAAGGTTTCAAGGCCTTTTTTCAAATCTGGACTCACATTTGAAGATGAGCTCACAGCGGACTATCTGTGGGCGAGCTAATGAATTCCTACCAGCTCGTGACCCTGTGCCCTGAAAACACATTTCAGAATTATTTGGCTTGCTATGATGAAGGATTGCCTCTTTGAAGAAATGCTGCGGGGGAGGAAACATGGATGATGTTTGTGATGGTACAGGTTCAGTTTAATAGCTTTTCAATGAGTATTTACCTTGGTGTCAAATACTTTAAACTCTTCTTTACTAGAATAATCTCATTATATATTAAAAATGTGCTAAAAGATAGTTTGAAATCGGTTTTACAAGCATAAGATAAAGCAAGCAAAAATATAAAAAGAAAGTGGTGGCAGTGCTCGAAGTATTTTAGAACATCTCCTTAGGAAAAAGGACTTCTAACTGAAAAATGTAACATTTATGAAAATCAATGTCTGTAAAATGTAAGTCTTTTATATAAATATTTTCTTCTGACAACATAAATCCTCTCATGCTGCAGTTTGTGTAGGGTCAGTGCTGCAGTTTGCAGAAAGCTCAACCGGATTTACATTTGTTGCATTTAAAGCAATATTTTAAAACATACATTTCACTCAAAATTGGCAGACCTAAATCTGGGGCTTATCTTGGACTTTAGGTGTCTTGCCTATTACATAAAATATACAAAAAGAACAGTTTGTTCAACTTTGGAACAGCCTCCCGCAAAAACTATTAACACATCACGATTGTCATGATCGTTCAACTTTACAGTTTGCGATGTGTTCACTTGGTTTCCATGTTTTTATTTGTGCTGACCCCTTTTCTTGATAAAGATAGACAAAGAAAAGTAATGAAAATAATAATAAGCCGAGGTGAAATTGCTTAATTTTTATATATTTCTTTCCTCATCAAAAATGTTTATATGCATCATAACAATTAACTAATAATCTAAATAAATAAACTATACCCATCCTGCAAAGCTAGCAGCAACCACATTTAGAAAACTGATCAAGCCTTAGTCCTATTTATTTCCTTTTTTTAGCTTTTCTTTTTCTTTATTTAGTTATGACTCTTTTATTCTTTTGTTTTTTGTATTTGATTCAGGTGTTGTCTCGCTAGGAAGCTTTGCCTATTTCAAGTTTTTTAAATCCACATCAACTTTTTGTTTGTGTATCCCTGAGATGTCGAAAAAAGGAAAGATCTAAATCACAGGACATGATAACTCTGTGCCTTGTACTTCCAGCAGTTTCCTTTCAACATTGTAACGATACCTCCTGTGGATGTTTCCGATTAACTTCTAACACATGCAATGAATCGGAACAAAATGTGAATGGACTCTGGTGGAGAGCAGAGAGAGGTGTGAATCATCCATCTGCTCTGCTTCCCTCCTGAGACACACAGGGAGGGAGAATCAATGTTCTCTCTGGCTGTCACAACCCCAAAACACACACACACACACACACACACACACACACACACACACACACACACACACACACACACACACACACACACACACACACACACACACACGCGGGAATATACAAGGTGAATTGACTGAATAAGTGAGACTGGTGGTACCATGACAGACGGAAAGAAAGACGATAAGACGAGTGTGTCCGAGTAATTCACCTTTTCCCTCAATAATCCATGTGAATCCATGAATGTGTGTTTGTTTGTGTTTAGTGGGTTTTCTTTAAAGAACACATCCTCTTTTTATGATGCAAAGTGTTATGTGTGTTATTGTATGAACCCACTTTTACTCAAACGCAGCTCATGAGTCACTCATTCTGCATTTTTCTTTAAACGGTGTGTAAGTGAGAGATAACATATAAAAGAATAGGGGAGATCAATGTGTTTGTATTTGATATGAAAACATCAGAAAACCCGGAGAGAAACAGGAAGAGCCGCGGGGGCAGAGAGACGTAAAATAAGACACATTGCTTTTTATTTCAGGACATACTCCCACGCAGTACGGTAAGTCGCCGAGTTACAGCGGCTGCCAAGTTCGCTGCTGTCAGAACTTCATATGCTCCTCCAGTAACAGTTACGCGGCTGTGTTCACATTACATTACATGTCACTTGTTAGACGCTTTTATCCAAAGCGACTTACATGCTCAATACTGTGGACAATCCCCACAGGAGCCATTTGGGGTGAAGTGTCTCAGGGACACCACGACATGCTGACTGCAGTGGGGTTTGAACCTGTGACCCCCTGATCCGAACACCTACGCACTAGTTCACTGCGCCACACGCCTCCCTCACAGATCCTGGGAAAACAATGTGTCAAATGTAAAAGAAAGGATTATGTATTTAACAAAACATGTAAAAAAAACAATAACCTTTTATCCTTTTCCCTATGTCCTTTCTATCTGGCTTGAGTTCTAAATTAAGAAAAAGGTAGGTTCAAATGAGGATCCCTCTGCCTAAACCACTGGTTAAATGTGTCTTCCTTCTTTGTCAAAAGGCAGGAACTTTTTGAATTTGAGAAAGCCACAAAAACATAATATTTGTATGTTACTGTTTCTTAAAATCAAGCTTAAATAAACTTTCAATTGACTATAAATACATTAGGAGACCTGCTAAGCTTGACATACAAGTAAAAAACAACTTGTCATGTGTGCATGTTCACATTCCCTATGAAAGTGTTTCCTTTGATCAATAACTCCTAGTATTGAATAACCTTTTCATTCATTTATTGGAACCTGCTTAATCCACCATGTTAAACCTCACCAGTATATTATAACTGTAGTGTTCTATCTATTTAATGCCACACATCACACAACATGAGCTTCTAAGTGTATGCTGCTAGGTGGGGAAAACAGAATGTCTATGGAGCCATTTTTCTCCCCTGTTTTTCTGTTCTACAAGCTTGTGGCTGTAATGACCATCTGCCAGCAGTGAATACTGACTTTGAACAGACAGTGTTGAACTGCAATTCCTCCAGTCAGCCATTACACCACCAAATCCAATTTAAAGTAGAAATATTTTTCACACATAAACCTGCTCTGTGGCTCTGCGGCTGCCTCTAGAGACAACAAGCTCCATGACAGTTTTACTGCAGTCAGCCATAATGACTTAAGAAGATTAAGCCTCTGCTCTACATACCGCTCAAAGAGAATCCTTCATTTTCAGCAGCGGACTCAATTCCAATAATAGTATTTATTTCCTTATCTGTGCCCTTAGGCTTAGTCTCGGTAAAACAGAACTCATCTAGTTTTCCATCACTGGCAATTGGCAAAGCTAGATACTGAAGTCCAGAATCTGAACACCACTCCTCCATTACGGCTCTTCTTCACGGGTTTTGATGTGTGTCGAGGCTCATGTTGGCTCACCAGCTGCATATGGTTTGTGTTTTCAAAATCACTTTGATCCTTGCATGGGATGGGAACGTTTAATCGAATATTCGAATATTCAAATTATTCAGGTATTCGAATAATGAGTTATGAATATTTGTATTAATTTTTTTTTTTTTTGGGAGTGATGCCTAAGTTGATTACATATTATCAAATTGAATACTTCAATGTATATATATACGACAGTGCCATAGCTAAATGTGTTAGTTGACGTCTAAAGGTGTGTTTTGCTCCGCTCACCGGTCCCTCACAGCGGGCATGAGCTGCAGGTGCTGATCTCTCTCTCTCGCGTCCGGTTATACTTCACTCGTGTTTATGTCCAAATCCTTCAGATCTAGCTAGTTCTAGCCAATGATATGGCTGCTGCCCCTCCCTACACGCAGATCACGCAGACTCAAACCTCATCCAAATGTGGCGCAAATGCGCTCCGCAGCCATTGCGAGGTTCATGAGCGTGCTCCCCAGCCTCCTGTCAACACTTGCGACACATGAGTGGCCAGCCTAAAAAACAATAAGCGCTGCTTGGCAACCGTGTGTGGTGGCAAAGTACATAGACATTTTGACTTGAGAGATTTAGTTTTGCCGGTATTCAACATATTTTACCAGTCATAGTCCGGTAATTATTTACACTCTAAGAAGAGTCCTACACAGACATGGCGTCAAAAAGGAGTAATGTGTGGAAATATTTCGACCAGGTTAGTGAGTGCGGTGTAGAGGTCAAACTATGCCAAATTAAACTTATATATACATGCTATACCTTGCTATAACCTCCGTTCCAGCTGAGAGGGTCTTCTCTACAGCTGGCCTGATTGTGAATCGCCTCTGCACATGAAAGCTGTAGGTCTATAGCTGTCAAACTGTGATCACCAGTTCAATACATTTGACAAATTCGACTTGGTTTCTACTCTTATTTGAACATGTACACATTTTTTTTTATAGGATATGTACATTTCGGTTAACCGGTTAACTGTTTTTTGGGGGGTCGAATATTCGAATATACATTTGCTTTCAAATTCCCATTCCTAGCATGGATCTGCTGCTGCATTTTGTCTACAATGTTCATCCCTCTACTACAGTGCTTCTCAAAGTGTGGTCCGCGGACCACTGGTGGTCCGTGAGCGTCCCCTAGTGGTCCGTGAGTATATTGGTAACATTTCACATTTGAAATTAATTAATTAATTTGAGTTTTCCGCACTCTCGCGGGAATATCTCCGCAATGGAGTGAGCTTAAGTTTCACTTTCAATTGCATGATATAGCCCCGCGCAACACCTTCATCACACATGTTGCCACTTGTTTGTACCATATTCAGGCGATTTGTAATCTGTTCTAGAAAAACGATGTGATTTTGGATATATGAAGTTAGGTGGTCCGCGAGTGTTTTTTTATTGGTTAAGTGGTCCTTGGTATGAAAAAGTTTGAGAAACACTGCTCTACTATCACGGGTTTTGCAGATTGCAGAGTGCTTCATATATTTATTTCGGGAGTAATCTTTCCATTTCAGTGGTGATGTGATGCAGGTGAAGGATGTGTTTTTCCCTCGGCCATTATGGAACCAGATGCACAGATTTGCAATGATACAGTTTCTCCTTTAAGTTTATTTCCCAATGTATGTCCCGTTGGTTCATGCTTTCATGTACAACATGGATATACCAAACTGAACGTATTCAGTACGTTCTGTACTGTATACTGTAATACTGAGTCAGTATTTTGTTTTCTTCTTTTTCATGTTATAAAAAATGAAATAAACCAATTAATGTGTGCAAGATAGTACAAATAATTAAAATAAACAAGATTGTTGGTATCTGTCATGTCGATTCACTTCTGTTCTCAGGGTTTTTTTTTCGTGGTTTAAATGAGGCCCTTAAAAATGTTTTAAATTCTATAGCATCAAATAATTAATCGGTCAAATTATTGTTCTGGAAGCCAATAATAATAATTACCCTTTCTCTGCTCTTAACAAGCATTGTGGCTTTGAGATTGACAGCGTTAAGTCGCCTAAATCCTATGTTTTTGATCTACATAAACCTAAGTCTAACTGTATGTTTTTAACTCTCTAGAGGTGAGATCTCTCCCCTCATTCATCCTTCACACATCCACACCTACATTTAAAAACAATGGTCCTCCCTTGCCTCCCAGCAGCTTTAGCATCATGTCCTTTTGCTTCAAACCCGGTGAGGGAATCCCCCTCTTTCTCTCCGCTGTATCGTCCCTTTACCTTTGGGTTTTCACTTCAGAGTCAGACATTGTGCTTCTGTGGGACTCTATATCCGAGTCTGAGGGGTGCTGTTCATCAGCTGTGTAGCCCGAGGGAGGGAACAGCTCTCCTCACTGACCCATTTAAAAGCAACATGCTGGAGTGAGGAGCGAAAGCAGAACGGGAAAAATACAAAACTTTAAAAAGGTACAGCACGCAGAAACTCAAAGGCTAACACACAGACAGCACACACCTATCTCCTGGAGTCCCAAGAGACATGCTGTTTTTGGAACAAATATGAAAATATTGATGCAACTCTCTGTTTCTTCCCCCACAGATTAAGCCCTTATGTCAAACGTGTCCTCACATAAGTGCCCTCGAGAGATTGTAACCTGGTTCCATTACTCTTGTAGGAAGATGTTTTTCTTGTGGAAGGGGTAGTAGTACGTCCCTCACGTTGAGGCTCTCCAAGAGAGGGGCCCCTTTACTGTCCCCAAGAGGGCCATTCAGCCTCTCTTACTACTACCACTTCCAAATAACACCACTACCACTAACTGTGGCACAGAACAGTAATGTACCTGTTAATGGAAAGACTGTAACAGCATGGGGTAATAGAGAGGTGGAGTGGTGACGTCATTTTGTAGGCCAATTTGTAAGTAAGCCTGGCAAAGATTCCCTCGAGCAATGGGATTTTACGACTGGACTTTGGAATATTGCAGTAAATAATATGTGGCAAACATACATGTATAATATTTACATGTTTTTTGGAACACTGGATCCTGCTCAGGTATTAACACCACTTTTATTATAGTTGAATCAGAAATGCAATCACCAAATCTAAATAGCTAACGTAAGGCTTTAAATGTACTTCATAAAGGTTGCATGACTTCACGTCACCACCACTAAGCTAAAGGCGGCTAATGATCGGCGTGATGACGTTTAGAAGTCTTATTTAGCCACTTGTTAGGAACGGCCATTTACAAGACATGTAACAGATTACTTATATTTACTGAAGGATTTTATGTCGTAAAACTAAAAATAAACATCTCGTAAGCTTGAGTTAACAACAACACTTATTTCTGGAAGTGTTCAAATGTTAACTCATTTCCGAGCTCAGGACTCATACCTGCACCACTCTATAGGCCGTCATGAAACAAAAAAATACGCCTAGCAATACTTTTTTATCTTGACTTTTGGTATGCATGCAGAGTTTTTTAAGATAAGGATAAAAGCTGCTCGGATACAGTTACGTACGGTTAATACTTTGTCTAAAAATGGAGCAGTAGTTTAGCAACACAACACACGTTTTAGTGAAAACCAACAAAATGCCTGCTGGTGAAGAAGGATTATTTTTCTGCAGGTAACCGTCTGGAACTATTTATAGAGGATGTGCTAACCTGCACTCCTGAAACATTTATCAGGACACATTTTGGAACAGTATGTCTCCTCTGTGGTTTTAAGGAGGGAAGAAACTCACTGACCCCCGTCTCATCATTTAGCCACGGTTGTGTCTCTATGAGTTTATCTGTTGCACCACTGCCAATCATTTTATATCTACATTGCATAAGAATATAAAATATTCATCAAAGGAAGACAGTGAAACAAGTCTCCGATACGGTGCAACTCTTTTTAGATCAAATGTAAAACTCACCATTTTTTCTTTTATCAAGTGTACATTTAAAAAAAGAAAACGTAACTGTTTAGACACATTTCTCAAAATGATATGGCACACAAATCTCTATGGAAGTGTTTGGTCTGTGTATTTGCTACAATTTGAATAAAATAAGTCTGATGAAAGAGCACAACGTTGCTTGGAAACTGTTTTTAAGGCAATGATCTACCATGCATTTATGTTAAAAAAGGTAGTAGGAATATTAATATAAAACGCTAAACACATTGATGACAAAGCAAAGAAAAAAGAGTGTCTTAGTGAGCTTAATCCTTGCCTTACAGCCAAGTCTTCATTCAGGGAGCTATGTGTTTACTCAAAAAATAGTGCCAAAAATTGAGATGGAGAGAACAGAATAGGCAAATAAAGTTGAAAGGGATGATGAGATGAGAAGATGAAAGACAAAATAGCAAAAGGGAAACAGATTGGGGGATGGAGTCAGACTGAAGATGATGAACACGAGGAAAGGGAAGGATTCAGGAGTTAGGAAACACAATTTAGAAGAGAAAAATATAGAAGAGACCTGCAGGTGAGGAGGAGGACACAAACAGTGAGGTGAACAGACTGAGGAGGAGAAGGGAAGTGATTTTAAAGCAAAAAGAACGTAGAGTTGAAAGGAGGAGGACAGGGATGAGAGAGGGAGGGGAAGACAAAAGACATCGAGGAGGAAGAGCAATGGGGGGGGGGGATTATGGTGACGTGAAAAACATCACAAATCAACTCCATCATAAACAAAGACTCTGGTGTTTGAGTGAGAGAATAGAGAATATGTATGAATGAATGAATATGAATGAAGCAACCTTTAAAGACAGCATCAGATTGGGAGCTCTTGATTTATATCACCACGGAGGCTAAAGACTAGATTGACATTTGTAAAGTCTGTTACGCACATCCAGTCTTTGAGAAGAAATGTCTGCAGTTTGCATCAGTGTTTAGTCTCATCGCATTAACAGTCAAATCTTAATATGACACTTGCAGCTCTCGCTTGACTAAACTAAGTGAGACAAACTCAGCGCGCTGTCTCGGTTTACGTCATCTGCAGGTATTTAAAGAACCAACTGAGAGAAGTCAAGTCAGCACGCAATGATGGGCACAGACATCAGTCTGAAGAGAAATCTAGTACTCTGAGAGTTTAAAGTCTGCATGTGAGAGGACATATGGTACGGTGGTCTATGTTTAGAGAAAGGTGAATCTACGGACAAAACGGTCCATTTAAGAAATGTAATGAACTTTATGAATTTGGGTCAGGGTCAGTTCTTATTGTTTGAGAAACAACAGTGTAAATTATCAGTTGAAGTAACAAGTGAAACTAAAGGACATTTTTGTGTCTCTTCATTTCACAGTTATGAAAAATTCACCCAAAAAAAAATGACTATTTCAGAACGGCTGAAAGATTGCGTTCGGGAGAAGAAAGTATCTTTGAAAAATCAAAATATTTAACTATGAAACTTCACCAAAGATCTTTGTTCGACAGAAAATAATTCTTATATAATTCTCTGAAATACACGTAAGGAGCTTTCAAGCTTTAACATTTTCACTGAGTTTTTTCTGAGACAAACATATCATGCTATTGAAAATCAATTGAAAATAAATGTAAATACAATGTCTCCTATTTAAATCTAATTTCTCTTACACAAAATGTTAACTACATTGCACTCAAAAATAATTTCCAATATTGAATAAATTAAATAACCACCTTCACAAGTTCACTGTCCCTCAGAAGCGTACGCATCAACCTCGGTTAAAAAGCATAACACCAGATGGTTATTTTCTTCACGACTGCGTTGTGATTTTGATGATTCATTTCATAAGAAACTTGCTGAGTAAAAAAAAAAGAAGAAAAAAAATAACATAAAAAGTGACCTGTCTTGCAGGTTTGTTAATGCATATTGTATGAATGCTTAAAAAAGAAAAAGGAGTTTGGTGTGCTGAATAAGTAAAGAGAAAGAGAGAAGGATTAAGCGAGAGGAAAAACTAAGAAAATTGCAAATATGCTGAAATGAACAAGTTGCCAGAGATATTAGGACAAAGAATTAAGACAAGTAACAGAAATAGAAAGACAAGGAGAAAAAGAAAAGGGTGAATAATATATGTACACTGAACAAAAATATGAATGCAACACTTTTGTTTTTGCTCCCATTTTTCATGAGATGAACTCAAAGATCTAAAACATTTTCTATATACACAAAATAACCATTTCTCTCAAATATTGTTCACAAATCTGAAAAAATCTGTGATAGTGAGCACTTCTCCTTTGCCAAGATAATCTATCCCACCTCACAGGTGTGGCATATCAAGATGCTGATTAGACAGCATGATTATTGCACAGGTGTGCCTTAGGCTGGCCACAATAAAAGGCCACTCTGAAACGTGCAGTTTTGCTTTATTGGGGGGGGTCTGGGGGGGGTCCGAAAACCAGTCAGTATCTGGTGTGACCATCATTTGCCTCACGCAGTGCAACACATCTCCTTCGCATAGAGTTGATCAGGTTGTTGATTGTGGCCTGTGGAATGCTGGTCCACTCCTCTTCAATGGCTGTGCGAAGTTGCTGGATATTGGCAGGAACTGGAACACGCTGTCGTATACGCCAATCCAGAGCATCCCAAACATGCTCAATGGGTGACATGTCCGGTGAGTATGCTGGCCATGCAAGAACTGGGATGTTTTCAGCCTCCAGGAATTGTGTACAGATCCTTGCAACATGGGGCCGTGCATTATCATGCTGCAACATGAGGTGATGGTCGTGGATGAATGGCACAACAATGGGCCTCAGAATCTCGTCACGGTATCTCTGTGCATTCACAATGCCATCAATAAAATGCACCTGTGTTCGTCATCCATAACATACACCTGCCCATACCATAACCCCACCACCACCATGGGCCACTCGATTCACAACATTGACATCAGAAAACCGCTCACCCACACAACGCCACACACGCTGTCTGCCACCTGCCCTGAACAGTGAAAACCGGGATTCATCCGTGAAGAGAACACCTCTCCAACGTGCCAGACACCATCGAAGGTGAGTATTTGCCCACTCAAGTCGGTTACGACGACGAACCAGAGTCAGGTCGAGACCCCGATGAGGACGACGAGCATGCAGATGAGCTTCCCTGAGACGGTTTCTGACAGTTTGTGCAGAAATTCTTTGGTTATGCAAACCGATTGTTGCAGCAGCTGTCCGAGTGGCTGGTCTCAGACGATCTTGGAGGTGAACATGCTGGATGTGGAGGTCCTGGGCTGGTGTGGTTACACGTGGTCTGCGGTTGTGAGGCCGGTTGGATGGACTGCCAAATTCTCTGAAACGCCTTTGGAGACGGCTTATGGTAGAGAAATGAACATTCAATTCACGGGCAACAGCTCTGGTGGACATTCCTGCTGTCAGCATGCCAATTGCACGCTCCCTCAAAACTTGCGACATCTGTGGCATTGTGCTGTGTGATAAAACTGAACATTTCAGAGTGGCCTTTTATTGTGGCCAGCCTAAGGCACACCTGTGCAATAATCATGCTGTCTAATCAGTATCTTGATATGCCACACCTGTGAGGTGGGATGGATTATCTCGGCAAAGGAGAAGTGCTCACTATCACAGATTTTTTCAGATTTGTGAACAATATTTGAAAGAAATGGTTATTTTGTGTATATAGAAAATGTTTTAGATCTTTGAGTTCATCTCATGAAAAATGGGAGCAAAAACAAAAGTGTTGCATTTATATTTTTGTTCAGTGTAATTAGTGGGAAGGCTATAATTTCACTCAAAGAAGGAGGATTATCAAAAGGTTGCCAGTTTAAATCCCAGGTGGGGGAGAGGATAAAAAAAGGGGGCAGAGAGGACAAGATGAAAGGAACAGATGGAGAGGAGGTGGGTGGACAGAGGCAGAGAGGAGAGAAAGAGGAGGAAAGGAGAAGAAGGAGAAGAAGGAGAGGAGAGGAGAGGAAGGCGAGCCGTTGTATTATTAATTGTAGTGAGATGTCCTGAAGTGCAGGAGCGAACCGTACGTCCATTAGGAGCCCGCCGCCGCCGCCGCTGCTGCTGCTGCTGCTGCTGCTGCTGCTCTCCTCTATTTCTGTTCTGATTTCTTTCTAAATAGAGAAGCATGACTCACTCCAACCTTTTTTTCCTACATCTAAGTCCTCACTCCTTGTCAACTTGCCTCGTTTTTAGTGCATGGCAATATTGTGGACTGATATGAATATGAACACAATTAGGAGCTAAAGAAAGATGTGGAATAGAAGGAAGGGAAAACAATTGAAAATATAAGCTACAACTAATAACGTGTGTGTGTGTTAATGGTTCCCAATTGGACAGTGCAGAATGATAGATCCCTGGTGGTGATATAGGCAGGTAGGTTTTGTGTGTGTGTGTGTGTGTGTGTGTGTGTGTGTGTGTGTGTGTGTGTGTGTGTGTGTGTGTGTGTGTGTGTTTTGCACAATGTGACATCTGCTCCTTTCTGTCTGTACTATTTAAGGATGCTGACCAGCATACACAGCTGAACATACTCTCTCACACAAACGCACACAAAAACAGATATACACATTAACACATGCACACACGCCTACCTGCCTATGTCACCAACTGGGGTCCATCATTTTACATTGACCAAGTAGGGACTACTAGATATAGCCATTCACAAATGAAATTGAAAAGTAATCACTTTAAACATTAGACTTTTTTCATCCAGTAGATTACAACCTATTTGTACAAATTAATCCTGCAATTTATTTAAGTTCATTACGTAAAGCATGACCAACACTGGGACTCCAAGTGGCCTTGTTTAATGTTGAATAGGTGCTCAAACACACACACACAAGTTCGACAATTGACTGAGAGCCACACTGATGTGGATTATTGTGATGTGGACATCAAAAACTGATAATGTGGATGCCTCAAGTTAGTTACACTGTGTGTTTGTGTTTGCGTGCGTGTGTGAGTGAGATAATCTTGTTCTCTGACCCTGTTAATCTAATCAGACCTGTTCATCATCTTTCCACTCGCAGACACTTCACTTGTTTGTGGCATTTATTTGTTTGGTGTTGAATGAATGTCACACAGTTTAGGAAACATTATGCAGCTTCTGTCCTCGCTCCATTAGTTTGTTTTTCTCTGGGTAGCCCGCTCAACAATTTAGAGATTGTTATTCTTTTATTTATCTCCCAGTAGAATAGAGAGCAGCTAGATGAGGGAAAAGATAAAAGGACAAGAAGAAGGGAAACAAAGATTAACAAAAAAGCAAACAAAAACTAATTCCACTCATTTAATAATAATCCTTATATGTATTATAGCGCTTTATCAAAGACTCTCAAAGAGCTTTACAAATACACATTATACATACATGTAATGGTAATCTACTGTGGACAATACCCACAGGAGCAAATTCGGGTGAAGTGTCTTGCCCAAGGACACAACGGCCTGACGCAGTGGGGTTTCGAACTGGAGTTCCCCAACACCCCCTTGATCTGATGATCGCAGTGGCACAGACCACTGCGCCACCCGTCCCTAATTTTTATATTAGGACTATTTAACCTCTAATGACCCCCCACAGTGCTGATAGCAACCTTTAGAATGACCGGTGCTTTGGGAACTTCTCACACATGTACACACACCTAATTAAATACAACCAGAGAAATTCATTAAATTACACACATTAAACTTTCTGACAATGTGGCATTTTCCGGAGGCAGAGTGTCTGACTGTGTGACAGACATTATAATAAGATGGTTACTTTAGCAGAAAACAACAAGTGACTACGGCAGATCTGTAATATTTAATACAGCCGAACCGTGTATTACAATGCCGTTATGTGATGACTTTCAAAGAGAAAAGCAAGAGCACTCGGAATTAAGTATTATTTTATTCTTTTAAAATGTTTTCCGGATTTCATATAATATAAACACCAAATCCCAGCATGCATTGTGGCTAAAACATCCAATCAGCATAGCTGAGGATCTTGGGTAATCGCTCGAAATGCCTACGTCTGTTTCCGGTTATTTTTATTTTGAAATTCAGTTCCTGACGAACGCCAAAAAAGACCGAGATTATGGAATTAAACCAATAAATAAAAGCAAGGATAATTGTGTGTTATTGGTGAGTAAATAACAGTGTGTTATTTTGAAAAGAATAAAAAATTAGAAGGAAAAAAAGATTTAAAAAATACGAGGCTCTGAGCCCCATGTATTTTCCTCACAGACGGCAACACTAAGGTCTACAATAAAGACCTAAATGAATATTTGGGAAGTTTTTGCCTTTAGATTCTCCCAATAAGTCCAAGTACAGGGGGTGACTTTGCTGTGAAAAAACACATTTCCACCAAAAAAACGTTAGCATTCATGAAGTAATCTTCGTCATAACTAGCAAACTAAACATCATGTACATGTACTGCACAAATAATCAGAAATAAAAACTCATTACTCGCATAGAATGACATCAAAACGCATTTTAATGGCCAAATGAACCTTAAAATAGGCATTTTCCACCAAGAATAACACGAAGGTTGGCCATTGTTGTTGATCACGTGGTCTGGGAGCTGTTGCAGCGTCCATAGCAACCACCTTAGCAACCATGAATGTGTACACATTCATGAAGTAATCTTCGTCATAACTAGCAAACTAAACATCATGTACATGTACTGCACAAATAATCAGTAATAAAAAGTCATTACTCGCATAAAATGACATCAAAACGCATTTTAATGGCCAAATGAACCTTAAAATAGGCATTATGAAGGTCTATGGGACGCCCTGCCCGTAAAAGCCTGACGGGCAAGGGGTACCCTGTACGTAATATAGCGACGGGGAGGGGCCCTGACCGTCCGTCAATATATGACGGGATGGGAGTGAGAACGTGTTGCACACACACACACACACACACACACACACACACACACACACACACACACACACACACACACACACACACACACACACACACACACACACACACACACACACACACACACACACACACACACACACACACACACACACACACACACACACACACACACACACACACACACACACACACTAGGGGTGTAACGGTATCCGTATTCGTCCCGTACCGTCACAGTTCGGACGTCACGGTTCGGCACATGCAGTCACACGGCGAATACGCCTTTTGTTTACGAGTGGGAACAAAGTAATTCAGGGCAGCATCCACTACACTATATATAATCCAGGGGGGGGTATTGCGCCTAAAGCTGTTTGCCAGCCGCCCCTTAAACAACAAATGAAGAACAAGAAGAAACACAACAACAAAACGAACAAAATACAAGAAGAAGACAAGTTAGTATGGTGAGTTCAGATAACACACAGGAGCTAGAACCCACCTGCTTCTTTTAAATCAGCTGTGTGGGAACATTTTGGGTTCCCTGTGGACTACAATAACGATGAGGTGTGCGAGTGGTGGATCGGACGAGGACGGTGTGTCGCCGTTGTTCTACAGCGGTGCGGTATGCTAATGAAAACACACGCCAAACATGCTAAATCATATCAGAAGGCATCACCCAGATTTGCCAATCAATCAAAAGACAACAGCTGTTCAACAGCTGATCCCCGCAGTTTTTAAGAAGCCAATAGACATGAGAGCCGAGAGACCAAACATAAATAACGGAAGCTTTTGGCATATGTTTTTCAACGACTTTGCGCTCTTGAAACACTTTCTTATTATTTATGATGTAATATTTTCAAGACATCCTTTTTAGTTTTACAGCTTGATGAAACCTTTTAGTTTGACATCAGCCATGATAGATAATATGGCCATCTGAGTGTACTGTGTATGGTTTGTTTTTAACTGTTTAATACAGTTAATTATTCAAAATGTCAGAGTTCTTTATTTTTAAACTGAAACTTGCACTACTGTTCAAACATAAATAACAACAAACCTGGAATTATGCATTTGGGAGTTTTTTTTGCTTTTTCGTTATTGTACCGAACCGTACCGAACCGTGACCTCCAAACCGAGGTATGAACCGAACCGTGACTTCTGTGAACCGTTACACCCCTAACACACACACACACACACACACACACACACACACACACACACTCTCTCACACACACACACACACACACACACACACACACACACACACACACACACACACACACACACACACACACACACACACACACACACACACACACACACACACACACACACACACACACACACACACACACAATTTGTATTGTATTATTGTATGAGAGAGGTTCCAGGTTGAATTGAGGCGAATATTTGTAATGTTCAGAGGTTGTTGTGTTTAATATTCATGAGAATATTTGTCATTGTTCAAATGATAATAAACATTAGCATAACGCATATTTGTCCACTCATATGTTGATAAGAGTATTAAAAACTAATATTCCTCAGGTACATTTAGAACAGATAAAAAATGTGCGATTCATTTGCGATTAATCGCGATTAACTATGGACAATCATGCGATTAATCGCGATTAAATATTTTAATCGACTGACAGCCCTATACAACACATAATCTGAACCACAAGTTTTCACTAAATGTTACCTTTAATTGTTTACGTTTTTTATATTATTAGAGAATAATTCGCTGCCGAATGTGACGTCATAGAAAAGCGCCACTCACAACGAGCGCGCATTCATGACGTCATCCCCTGTTTATTCCAACCGCTCGCGGATACAGGAAAACACAACAGACAGAACAAACAGACAAATTAAATTACAGTAATGTCACCATGTGCACGTTTGCCTTGGTAGAGTGGACAGAAGGTAGTGACAAGGGACTTAGGAGCATTCTGCCGATTGAATGTGTTCGAGATTTTCATGAAGAGAATTACTTGAATGGCGACGAAAAAACTCCTGAGGAGTTTTTGGTGGAATGGCGCCATGGACGCAAGGGAGCTAATAGACAGTGGTCGGTGTATCAGGCCAGGATCATCAAGGTTGCAAGTATGTACACGCTATCCATATTTATTTAGCTTTAGTAACTAATTAAATGAACAAAAGCCTGTAAACCAGGCAACGTTTTCAGACCAAGGACCCCTTGGCTGAGAGAGAGAAGAAGCAGGGACACCCACTACATATTGTATAAAATTGTGTTGTAAATGAAACATTTTCATAGATTTCTTAGACAGCTTCATAGACTTTGACAGCACTATCATCAGTGTATGTTCCATTAATGTGTATTTTCAGACATTTAACCACTTGAGCCATCAATATTTAGTCTTTTTCCCCCCCTCTACACCAAACCTCTGACAAAAATAGCAGATCTGTAGTAACTCTGGGGACCCCCTGTTGAAGACCCCTGCTGTAGACTATATGTTGAGCCAGCTACGCTTTTCGGCGCGAGCAACCATAACAGAAAATAGCAGTACAGTGTTTGCTACTGTGTCACGTTAATGTTGATGTATCTGCACCAGAATGGGAGAAGAGTCTGAAAAGAATACTCTGTGAGATGGACACCAATGACGAGGCTGACACTACTAAACGGGTTACCAAGCCCAATTGGCGATACGTCGACAGTGATGAAGAGGAGGAGGAGAAGGGTCCTGCTAAGAAGAGGGCTCATCTGGACAAAGAGGAGAGACCTATTTCCAAGAAAAAGGTAACTGACTGCATCCATTGCGTGTTGTAAAGGTAAGTTTAGATTTAGCTGCATAACAGTAACTGTTTAAGGCAGGGATGGGCGACTTTGATGGTGGTGGGGGCCACATAATTGATGTACTGGCCACCAGGGGGCCGCATATTCACTTGGAACACACACACAACAATTCCATGTGTTGTATGTTATTATTAACAAATATACTAAGTCTGACATCTTCATTGACATTTTACAATCAAAGGGAACATCCCCAATAATGGGAACATCCTCTAATAAGCTCACTAAACAAATATCAGTTCACAGAAATGTTATTTCATTTTTACAAGTGGCATGTTTGTATTGAACAGGTTATTAAACAGTAGAATAAAGCTATTTTAAACTATTGGAAAGCACGGAAAAGGTGTGTGTATTGAGATTAACCATTAGATGACATACACATGAAGTCATGAACACTAACCAAGACATTAGTTGTCTAACTTGAACCTAAAACACTTGTAGCCAGTCTCTGCATTCCCCTTATTCCACAATAAGGGGAATGTCAACACAGACACCTGTCAGCCCGCACTCTGCTGTTCCTCAGCACCACTCCCCCTCCCTCCCGCTGAAATTATGAATGAAAAGCGTAGTAATCATAGATAACACGGCAGAGTCAGTGACAGTTTGTTTTCATCTGATTTCAAATAAACAAAGTCTTTTTAAGAATATTAAACTTTTTTCGCCAAATTCAGATGATAAAAACAACTTTTAAGATTGTAAAGGCATAATTACAAGAGGCAACTTAATGTCACAGCAGGCATAACAACAGCCGGTGTTTCTTGTGAGGGTTTCCCCGGGAAACAAACACAATACACAGAAATGCATCACAGATTGTTTTGCGGTATTTGAAATCATGTACGCAGCTCGCGATGTAACTAGGAGTCTTTTTTTTTAAATGTATTTGTTTTATTAATTACGTTGTTTCTAAATTAATCTGAGGGCCGCAAAAAGAGGAGGTGGGGGCCGCCATTTGCCCATCCCTGGTTTAAGGTAAACAATCAACGTGTGTGTGTGTGTGGTGTGTGTGTGTGTGTGTGTGTGTGTGTGTGTGTGTGTGTGTGTGTGTGTGTGTGTGTGTGTGTGTGTGTGTGTGTGTGTGGGTGTGTGTGTGTGTGTGTGTGTGGGCTGCAAGTGAGATGCAGATGGAGCAAGACACTTCAATGTGGGAGAAGAAAAAAATGCAGCAATTCCAGACAACAATTCAGGAGTTGAGGGATGCAAACTTGGCCCTGAAAAATGAAAATGATCATTTGAAAGACCTCATAATAAAGCGTAAGTATTATTGTATTGCAATATGTTTCAGATTGAAATTGTGAAGGGGTCAGGAGTCTTTTGCAAAAGAGATGCGTGGAAGGCATCCATCCATACCACCTCTGGCACAGCAATGGTGCGAACTCTCCTCCTCGGCACATTTCCTCTTGAAACCCTGCTTCAGAGCAACCTCAACGGTAAAAAAAAAGATACTGTTCAAAATCTCTTTAAATCAATCCTGTCATTAATAAAGAAAGGCAGTTTACACATGTGTTTTTCTTTCTAAACTGATTCACCTAAGAATTGAAAAACTGAACTATTTTCTTACTCTCTGTTTTGCTGCCGCAATTTGTTGCGAGTAATGTTTTTTTTACAATTGTCCCACACTCTAGCCCAGTGGTTCTCAAACTTTATCATTTCAAGGACCCCCATAACTCAGAGTGTATGATTGGAAACCAAATGTGTATGGGTCTATTTGGAACACCCCCAAGGAACCTTGAGTGTCATTTGTCCCTGGACAACCACTCTAGCCTAAAGTGTGGGCCATTAGTATGTAAACATTAGCTGCTGCAGATCAGCAGGATTACCCACTTTTCATTTGCAAAATAATAATTATGAAATATTACTTTAGGTGGCAAGCCAAAGCGAGGTGATGGGGAGCAGCTGGAAGCCCTGGACCCAGGAAAAAAGGCGGCCATAATCGGTGAGTAAAAACGAATGAATCTAGAAAGGAAAATAAAAGTTAATAGAGATGCCTCAAGTTGACTACTTTAACCATCCCTGTTTCACTATTTATTAGCTATCAATGGTAGGATCAGCATCAGGTAAGTGAGGAGGACACCCATTAATGGCATCTGCACGGATTAGCACCTACTGTAGGGTGATCACTACATTTTCAATTGCTCACTTCTTGATCACAGCTCTCTTCTAATATAACCCATTTTCTGGGCTAGTGTGCTTCCACTGTGGTGGTCCTCTGTGTTATAGAATATGTAGTCGTTAATAACCCCATGACATTAATTGTTCTCCTATGCAGTGTTAAATAACCAGCATCTTCACCCTTAATCAATGACCATGCCCTTTGTACTGTATTTGTGCCATATCATGTCTTTAATTAATTTTCTTGATTGCAATGCATATCCTATTGCTCTTCTGGTAAACAACCTGTGCTGATGTTCTATTTCGTATATGGCTTCGCCCTCTAAGGCTATCGCTATTGGGTTATCCCTCTGCGCCCCCGCGCAGCACTGAAACACTTGTAGTCCACGCCCCGCCGCTAGGTGGGCCCCACCCTCGGGCCACCTTCCGGTATAAATAGGAAGGTGGCCCGGCAATCTGCTCCCTCTTTTCTTCAGCAACCATCACAGTTACTGAAGCACAGAAAACAGTATGCGAATCCTGCCTGGGGTCAGCGCATGCGTACGCGGCTCTAAACCAGCACACTAGCGCTCCCCTCCCCTCGGGCGACAGGAAGCGGAGAGCGGACGCTCTTGCTGCTGTGGCCGAAGAGGACGATTGGCCCGTCCAGGCTTACGAGCCCACTGACGGGGCCTCGTGTCCCTGGGGCCGACAACAACTCCTGCCCCGCCTCCCTCCACGGTTCACCGTTCGGTTCTCCCCTCCCTCCTCTCCCCCGGACGGGGGAGACAGAGTCGGAGCAGGGTGCCAGCTTGGCGGCCGAACATGCTTTCCCCCTCTCCGTCACCACAGCGCGGCGGCGAATAACATCGCGGCTCTCCAACTCGGTGGGGACACTGGTAGAGCGGTCCACCACCAAGGCAGAGGAAATCAGCAAGGCGGCAGCACGGCGTCTGTGCGTGTCCGTCGCTGTCTCCCAGGTGAGGATTTCCACGTGGGTGACACAGATCCAGCGCCACCTCGGGCTGAAATAGGCGTCTGTTACGGAGACGGCCAGAAAAGTGCTACTGGACCCCAGTTCCACGCCATGGTGGAGTCCATGAAGACGGCCGCGGAACAGGGGACGACATTCACCAGTGTACAGCCGGCTGAGCTGCCACAGCGGCATCAACGCCCGCAGCAGCCGTGGCGTCAGCGCCCTTCGGCGGATGCAGGGGCTCCGTCCCACGTCTCCGCTCCCACGCCACCCCAGAGACAGGGTCTCCCGGCGGCGAGTCAAAGGGGACGGAGGCTCCCCCGCTCCTGGTCTGCTCCGCGAGAGCCTCCGAGGACGCAGAGCCGGTAATTAAGCCGGCTGCCACTAATCTGTTGATTAAGCAGACAGCAGGGCTCGCTGCAGAAGCCTGCCGGTTTTAACTTTGGTTAATAACCTGCAGAGCTTGCGGGATTTCTCTGTCCGAGATACGCCTCCTACACACGGTCATAATAAACCCATGAGCGCCGTTATAACGCCTCATGGGGGCAGCACTGCACACACCTCCATCCATCCCCTGAGCGTGTACGCGCCTCATGATGAGAGTCGGAGTGAGACGCAGCGTGTGGAGGCCCCCGCCTTGGGTTGCCTCACGGGCAGCGGCGGCAGAGGCTCTGGCGTAGCTCGTCACCATGACGACCAAAAACACATCTCGAGCACGTGCGCCCGCTCTCAGAGTTTTTCTCAGAGTGGCAGCGCGCGGGTCTGATGGACAGATGGATGAGCAGGCTGATCAGCAGAGGATACGTCCTGCAGTTCGCCTCTCCCCCCCCCACAGTTCAATGGGATACAGGAAACACTCCTGTCCTCCCAGAAGCTATGTCTTGCGCTCCAATCCGAGCCGCTGGAACCCCTGTTGAAAGAGGATATTTCCAGGGTTCCTCAAAGGGAGGAAAATCAGGGGTTTTCACTCCCGTTATTTTTCTAATCCCGAAATAGACTGGGGCAATGAGACATCCTCAATCTGTCAGTATTCCACATGCTGACGATGAGACAGGGGCTGGAATGTGTTCACCAGGACGACTGGTTCACTTCCACCTGAAGGATGCATACTTCCACCTGAAGGATGCATACTTCCACGTACCCCTCATCCCGAAACACAGGACATTTCTGCGTTTCTC
Source organism: Pseudochaenichthys georgianus (assembly GCF_902827115.2). NCBI lineage: Eukaryota > Metazoa > Chordata > Actinopteri > Perciformes > Channichthyidae > Pseudochaenichthys > Pseudochaenichthys georgianus. Next base: position 28,333,808 of record NC_047509.1, on the reverse strand, counting down.
ATTTCAGGGAATATCAGACCAGACAATCGTCTGCCGTTCGGATATTTCCTGGCTCCTCCCATTTTTGTGTAGAGAAGGCTGGAGCCACTACACAGAGGAGGGATGAGAGTGTGGTTTCCTCTGGACGACCTGCTATTTGCTGGCTCGCTCCAGGGAGGAAGTCGCTTTAAAGACGGTACATCTCGTATCGCATCTGTCAAAGCCTGGGTTTCATAAGAAATTGGAAGAAGATAAACTCAGCCAGCAGAGCGCGGCTCTCGCGGCAGCTCTCCTCCGGCATGTCACAACCCACAGAGCCCTCTCCGTGACGCAGCTGCTCGGCGTTGGCGTCAGCTGGTCACGTGATGATCCCCCGGGGTCTCTTCCAACAGGGGGACACACCAGAGGTGGTTCAATTGCTGCAGAAGCCTGCTGTTTTAACCTATTGGTTTATAAACTGCAGAGCTCGCGGCATTCCTCTGTCCCAGATATGCCTCCTACACACGGTCATAATAAATCCACGAGCACCGTTATAACGCCTCGTGTGGACAGCATACACACACCTCTCATCCTCTGGGCGTGTACGCGCCGCATGATGAGAGACGGAGTGAAATGCAGCGTGTGGAAACTCCCTCGCAGCCCTTTTGCCTAAAAGTGCACAGACAACAGGCCACGGCTATGGAAGCAGCCTACCTCAATCGCCAGGGAGGAGTACGATCTCTGAACGCAGCCAGGCGGCTGCTGTTCTGGGCGTGCACACACGTTGCTCTCCATCAGAGCAATGTATATTCGCTGTGAATTTAACCGAGGGGCTCGCAGAACGCAGCAGACGTTGTATGCGAGGAGTATTGAGACTCAGACCTGTGTCACGCACACTGGCGCCTCAGTGGGATTTGGCTTGAGTGTTACGCGCACTAAAGCAAAGCCCCATTTGAACCTGATCAGGTTCCCCTTAAACTGTGTCCAGCCAAAGTAGTACTACTTTTGGCTCTATCAGAGAAAAGGGTGAGTGATTTGTCTGCTCTCTCGGTGGCTCCGTCAGCTCTCCGGATCCAAGGAGATGGCAGTTCAGCCTGGCGCCGTTCTCAGCGCCTGTTTGTGCACTATAGAGAGCGCTCGATCGGGCAACCTCTGTCTGCACAACGGCTGTCACACTGGCTGTGTGAGGCTGTGTCGCAGGCATATGTCTCCTCTGGGGTGGAGCCCCCGGAGAACATTAATGCGCACTCCACCAGAGGAATTCCTCCTCCACGGCTTTGCACGGAGGAATGTCAGTGGAAGATATTTGCACTGCTGCATCTTGGTCTTCCCCCTGTTTATGTATTCATTTTTATTTTTTCCTCTCTGACACACCCTGTACTGGGTGTCTTGTCGGAGTGAGTGACGTCAGGGAACCAGCTGTGCGCCTCTCTCCTGCCTCTCGGCACGCGGAGAGCGGCCCTTTTCCCCTCGTATGAGAGGGATGTTCCCTTTACTCTGACACACTTCGTACAGAGTGCCTGATCAGAGTGAGTGACGTCAGGGATCCAGCTGAGCGCTCTCCTACCTGTCTGACACGCAGAGAGCAGCTGTTCCCCCTCTATGATCACAGGATAAGGTGGGACCTTCGTCTCTATGTTCTCACAGCGGCCGGTATGTATTGTTCCCAGCCTTCACTCCGTCGGGAAGATAGGCATGTTTTGCTATGTTCCAGGGACGGTGATGCGCCATTACGCATGGCACAACAGGCAGGGGGTGTTATTGAGCAGGTGTGTCTGTGCTTCTAGTGCCGGGCGGACCCAGTGGGGCGCAGACTACATCATGCTTCGCCCTTAACCCAATAGCGATAGCCTTAGAGGGCGAAGCCATATACGAAATAGAACTGGGGTTACCTACTGTAACCCAGCTTCTATGAGTAATGGCGCAGCCCTCTAAGCGCTGGGTCCCACTGGCTCTACGAATAGCTGAAGAAAAGTTATATTGTATGGGAGCAGATTGCCGGGCCACCTATTTATACCGGAAGGTGGCCCGAGGGTGGGGCCCATCTAGCGGGTGGGCGTGGACTACAAGTGTTTCAGTGCTGCGCGGGGGCGCAGAGGGATAACCCAATAGCGATAGCCTTAGAGGGCTGCGCCATTACTCATAGAAGCTGGGTTACAGTAGGTAACCTCAGATCTCTGTTGTTTGTATACAAGTGAAGTTCATGTGATGTCATTTTTTTTTTTAACAGTATTTTGAAAAGCCAAACTTTACCTAATTCTAACTAATAATTGTAAACGTAGCAGCTTCTTAGACAGATTTGGTAAATGACTTTTCAGATCATTCAAAAATAATAGTAATGATATATGAAACAAATCACTAATAAAATAGATCATCTGTTTGAATAAAGGCTTTGGGCTTTATCAGCCAATAAACTCACAGGGGAGCTCGTGTACACTACACCAGGTGGTTTGGCAAAACTTTGGAGTGGAATGCTTGGAGTCTGTAGAAGACTTGGAGCATTTTTACACTGTCATCTCATTATGTCCTTTTCTTTTCTCTGTAGAGGCAACAATGAAGAAGTGGCCACACACAACGAAGGGCCAGCTGGGTACAGCCATAAACAACAAGCTGACAGAGCTCAGGGCTCGCCAAAAGCAGACAAAATAATTGACATTTATTGACAATAAATGTATGTTAATGACTTATACATTTTGTGTGTTGTATTTTTTTATGTAGGTAGGCTATGTATAAACCTTGAACATAGGTGTAAATAAACATATATGCACATATAGGCTAAACTTATATGCGCATATATGTGAAACTTATATCCACATATATGTTTTACATATATGTGCATATATGTGCAACCTATATGTGCAAATACACTGCACCCATATATATACATATATGTGTGTGCATATATGGATATATATGTACATATATGTTCAGAGACATACATGTGGGGGTCCAATTTCAGATATGTCACATATATGTTAAACATATATGTGACATATATTAAAAATATATAGGTTCATATATATTCCTTCCATGTGGAGGGGGGGGGGTTGAGACGCTGGAACACAAACCACCAAATAAAAAAATAAACATGAATTGACTCCACTCCGCAGGGATCCCCCGTTACGTTCTTACAGTTTCTCATCATGGGGGGGTCTCCTGTCCCTGTCCCCGGCACAAACACACTGACACACTGCCTGAGGAAGGTTATGTGTATTTTGTCATTAACTTTTTTCGGACCACTTATTTATTTATTTTGGTGACGATCCGACCTCCATGCTGCTACTCTGGTTCAAACTGCATCCACCAAACAATATGATTTATCTCGACCTTCCCAAAAGAACCAAAATCTGACACGGTGTGAGATGTCTTTTTTAGCTGTTCTGTCGTCATTTCCTGCGATCTTCTTCATGCAGTCAGTCAAAATGAATATTAATACGGGGCGTTTCTTTGAATATTTATAGGCAAATATGGGCGTTACGTGAAGCCCGCAAAAGCTGCGCGGCATTTCGAGTCGATTGTGATTTATAAAGAGAAAACGGCGTAGGACGTGCCGCACACAAGTCCTACGCCGGTACGCAGTGTTTTATGAATCGGAAAATGTCTGTGCGTATTTATTTGTAAGCAACCTTCCCACGTGAATCCTATGCATGGCTTTATAAATGAGGCCCCTGGCCTTGCCGTTGTGTTTCTATGGAGAGAGCGGTGCTGCCATAATCGACGGAATCGTTACCCTCAGCGTCGCTGATCAAAATGATTTAAACTTTGACCTCGTTACCGATGTCCCTTTGACGTGCAACCAATACAATGACAGCTGTATTTAGCAGAGCAAGGTTACCATAGAAACAAAAAAAGATTTACGTTTTTACGTAAGTCAGCCAGAAAAAGGATTAAATAATATGCTTTTATGCGGCATCAACTCTAGTATACCTTACAATAACTGCTGAACGCCAACTAACTTTATTTTCCTCAAGATTAGACTGCTTACTGTAGGAAAATTAAGCCTTTTCAGTCTGGTATTCAGGTCCTTTGAAAGACAAATGTTCATGAGCTTTGTCCTTTAAAGGATCAACCCATCTCAATAGAATCTTGCTTGTATAATGATTGCACACAAACACACACCACATGTACACAAACACACTAATGTAGTCTAAATTTCACAATCCCTAATCAGTTTTCCTCAGCCATGCGGACAACACACACACACACACACACACACACACACACACACACACACACACACACACACACACACACACACACACACACACACACACACACACACACACACACACACACACACACACACACACACACACACACAACACACACACACACACACACACACACACACACACACACACTTGTAGACATACACAGGTGGACTGGGTGCAGTAATCCTAATAATTGTTGCGACAGCAGTGATGACGGCTGTGAAAGCCTGAATGATAGACCGGACAGAGAAATGGCCTCATTCACTCATTCACTAACACCTGCTTATAGACACTGTCAGGGTAGTGTGTGTGCCTGTGAGTGGTGTGTCATCATTCATTAGATCGCTGTTACACCAGAGCTGAGTTATTGTGTTTGAAATGTTTTGAATTCAAACTGCAGCATTCGTGAAACAACATACACCACAGTTTATGAGACACGCCCAGTCCCGATCAAGCTCCATTTGCTTAGATAGGACTTACAGATGGAAGAATGAGCACACAAAAGGAAAAGAGAAAAAGGGACCAAGGAAAAAAGTATTGGAGTCTGGCGTTAAGTATAGAGAAGAAGAGAAGACAGCGGGTACAGGATAAACTTAGAGGCGTTTTACTTTTCTGTTCCTTCCCCTTTACATATTTCATCTCCTGCTATCTATATTTCAAAAAACCTTTGCTTAATTATTGATGTACAAAGAGAGCACACGTCCCTCCGTGTTTCTCCACCACACAGTCTTTCTGAAACACTAACTCTAGTCTTTGTCACTTTGTTAAAAATGTAATTTATTCAGTAAAGGCACAGGGTGGTTTTACGTCACAGTGTGTATTATAGTGCATGCATGGTAAAGAGAGGAGTGAACTGTAAAGCTTTTTTTACTAAAATTAGACAAACATATTCTCTGACAGCAGAATAAAGAACATTAGCACGGGACAAAAAAATAAACATTTAAATGTATTTAGAAATTAAATTTGGCAAATATTTGCTTTCAGTGGGAAAAGCTACCGAAGTAGAAGGGGCCCTAGCATGCTTTTTGGAGAATTCCCTTTCCTTTAGTGTGTTATATAGGTTTTTGTGCATGTAAATGGTCTCCAAAGGTGTTCACACTTCCCCCAGCCTGAAACGGCTGGATTGGATTTTGTCCACACATCGTGACATCACTACGTAACCCTCGCCCTTCCACGGACTAGCACCCCAACACATTGTACGTGATAAGGGGCGGGACATCTCTAAGTGGTTGTTAGGGTTAGCAAGCTTACTGAGTACAACGTAAAATCTACTAAGGCAAAGAATGACTGAATTTGCAGCGAGTGGCCGTGTTGATCATGTTTTTTTATCGCAATTAGCATTAACTGGAAGTGATTACTCCTCTTTTACTTTTTCACTTCTGAATTGCTTACCGTTTTCTTGTTTTTTAATATGTCTCTACTCTCTAGTTCTCCAATTATTTAAGACTTTTTTTTTCTCTTTGCTGACTATAACTCAAAAGTTAGGTTACACATATAAAACATCGTATTTACCTTTTTCTATTAATGAATAATAAGTATTAATTGTTTTAACCCTCTGACGTTTCTATATTCCTCCTTTCTTCCCTCCCTTTTTATATTCTCTTTTCTGCTCTTGTCTTTCTTGCTTGCTTCAGGCCTTAACCCGCATCACACACTCAAATACACTTACTCATACTCTTTACATAATATATCTTCTTTATATCGCCGTGCGTGTGAGAGTCAATGGTGTTTCTTACGGTCTAAATAACATTTTGAAAATGTCTTTGTCCTTACTTTGTGTGTACATTTATCACTGTTACTACACAATAATACTTCTATATATCCTGAATATTATCTGTAGGTCTAGCTTAAGGCAGTGACAATACATTACGGTAAAGTAACAGCTGTACTCTCCAGAGACCCTGAAGGCATCACGTTGCCTCAAGTAAATACAACAGTCATTCTCCGTTTGCCTGACTGATTTACATGCATCCTTGCATAGACGTATTTCTGTCTTTCTTTCAAATATTCTTCCCTCTTTGATTCTTTCCCACATCATTCCTTACTTACAGTATATACATATTTTCCTTGTCTTTGACTTCCCTTCGATAATACTCTGTTTGCATAAGTCCTCTAATATATACATCACAAATGTTTTATTTACTTACTTCCTTTACTTATTTGTATTTCTTTCTATCCTTTGCTGTTGCTTCTATCCTTCCCTCATTTCACCTTTAAGCCTGCGTCTGGATCGATAAAGAGGAGGTGAGAAAGTAGTTTGGCCTTTACCACTCATAGCATTGTTTTGTGAGCAGAAATTAGTTTGGAGGATAGAAAGAAAGCATAACTGGAAAAGGATGGTCTGTGTTTTGTGATTAAGCTTCTCTCTGAACCTTCATTCTGTGTCATTCTTTTGCCTTTTGCACTTCAGTCTATCGCTCATTTGTCCATCTGTTCTCCCCCTCATCGAACTCAATCTCTTCCTCTTTTATGTCCATCGAAGAATGTTGGCCTCATTTCACCTTTCATATTTCCCTCTGATCTTTCTTCACCCTCCTATTATGCAAAAAAAAAAAGGCTTGTCGTGCCTCTCTTGAAATTTGTGAACAGAAGTCTTCACTCGTCAGTTAAGTGAGCAAAAGAAAATGCTGACGCACTTAGCACAGAACTCACGGTAAAATACCCTTATTACTTATCGGATCTGCACAGACAATATGTCGATTAGCAAAACTGAGATTCCACAGATTCCAGAAATATAAGTATCATCACTGAGCGATCGGAACTCGTGACAGGGGAAGCAAACACATACATCACACCACGTAGCTTTATGGAGCGAACACGGGAGAAATGTCTTTTGCTGTTTCTGATCAAAAGTTATGTTGAATGGCATTACAACGATAAAAACTCTGCTGAAGGTTAATCCATAGGTTAATCCAATGTGTCTGTGTCACTTTGAAATGATTACTGATAATCCATCTTCATATTTATGTCAATAACGGAGTTTTCATAGTTACTATGAGAGCTACCAGAGTGTATGACAGCTTCCGGTTTTGGGCATTCTGGCTACGCATCACTCATTCACCAATGGGTATGTTTAGATGGATTTTAGGAACTCGATTCTATTGGCTCTAACGGTTAAAAAGAGGTGTCAATCATCAAAATCGATTGAGGGGGGCCAGAGATATGGAAAATGCACCCAAATGACCCCAGAAAGTGTTTTTCTTTTGCTAAACCTCTCTAAAAAAGGTCAAATGTCACTTGTTTTGCATCAATCTTGATACAGGGTACTTATTATATGGTTTATAGTTTGGATTCAAGGGTGGTTTTCAACTATACAGTAAGTAATGTTGTTTTTTTTGGACGGACACTATAATTAAAAATGTTTTACTATGTTCAATCTGAATTTACCTTTAAAATAAACAATTCTATATTGATTCTTTTTTTTTACATCCAACTCACAGGTTTATCATTGCTTTGAGAAAAAAAGATTATTAATTTAACCCTTTTACAAGTGAAGTTATGGTCATTTGTTCTGGGAATGTCATTTTCGAGCCTGAGGCCTGAAAAAACAGGCTCGGGGTTCAACTGGTTAACAGCCAGATGGATTGTTGGAGGCCGTGTCAAAAAAATCCTTCTTAAGCCATTCTGTGTGTTGATATAAACTAAGCTTGTTTTCAATTTCAGTGGTTGCATGTGGCCATCTTTAATGGCAGTTGGCTGAGAATCCCTTTGTTATGTCCCAATGTGCTTAAGTACATCTATCTGAATAGCAAGCTGGATTGTTGGTGATCTTTGTCATTATCACCCATGGAATAGTACATCTCAGGAGTTGAACTGAGCTTTAATAGGGTATCTTTAGATTATGGCACAGAGGAATGAAACATTAATCTTTGATTGGTTACATTTCTCATCAGATATTTCTTTTAAATCTTGCATAATTTAGAATAATTACTAATCTGTTTTCTGAAGATGTGAATGTCCAATACAGGGCACTGATTCATATTTTGTAACTTTGGTTGCCTTACTCTTAAATAAGTACCATTGTGTAAGCTCAAAGGAACAATTAAGTACAGACTCAAATTAAAATTAATAGATTAAAAGGTTGATAGAGACATTTGCGCATGCTAGGTATATTTGTTTCATTAAAATTAAATAAATTGGTGTATACAATTAAAATCATATGATGTACTTATTCAATTACCAAGGGTATGCCTAATGAATTAAAATCACGCTTAAGTATATCCAAGTACAGAGGTGGAGGTGCATGAAGTTATAGATATACGTCTACCTTTAGAGCCTTATACCCAAGACAATAAATAAACAAGAAAGTGGGGGATTAAAGATTAAAGCAAAAGTCTAGTGGAGGATTGCTACATATTGAATAGAAGCAGAACAATTAACGTACTATAGGTCTATAAATACTCAGTATGATAAAAGCAGAAGAAGGGAGAAGAGACAGTTCATTCCTCAGAGGTTCAGTCTAACTGCATCGATGCAGTAAAGAGGAAGAAAGTCCAACAGTGGAATGAATAGCTTTTATATTTGTGCTGAATGGTATCGATTGTCTGGGCAGGGATGATTCTGAATTGTGTGTGAAATTACAGTTATTGTGCTTTTGTGAACGGCCAGTCTTTCCTTTTGGGAAAGTGGGACAAAGTCCCACCTGCCGGTAGCAGCAAAAAAATGTGATTCGAGTGGTATTAAGAAACTTAGAAAATATGTATATAATTCTGCATTAATACATGCTGTTAGTGTTTGCTGTTGTTATTTACCATTATCCCCCAATTAAGGGTCAGTTGCCAAAAAGGAATAGTTTGAATATACTGATTTAATTGTATTTGGCTTGCAAGGCTGCTATGTGTGGATAGCTCAGTGCTTGTACGTCAAGTGCACAGAGTATGGAAAAAAACAGTAAGTAGGGCCCGAAGCAATTGGCAAATAACTGCTTGTTGTCATTTGACAGAAGCTTGCAGCAGTTAGAATTGACTTTAAAGATAGGGACTGTGGTCACAGAACTAACTACTAGCTTATAGACACTCTTTTGCCTCCAGTGTGTTATTCAAAAGCAGTACCCTGGTCAAGACAAGACTTTCACGCAGACCGCACAAACAAACAGTGAATTAAGAAGTAGAACAGCAAGTTGAGGAAAATATGTTTGTGCCCAGTCAGATTATTGTTGAACTTTAGTCAATAGGAAATGGTTTTGCATCTTTGGAATGTAGTTTTTGCCCCACAATTTTTTTCATCCAAAATGGCTATGTACAATATTATCTTTGAAAACATCTGAAAATGTGATTATGGCTCTTTGTGTGAACACTGTACCGCATGTTTGTTCTCTTACCTCCACCAGATGTGGCGTGGGGTTGAAGCCACACAGGTTGCACACTTGGCTGTGACACACTGTACAGGAGTTGTAGTGGGCGGGTCGGAGCTGCCGATGTTCAAGCTCCCGTTTTACACAAGAGGACAGTTCACTTTGGCTTCTCAGGCTCTGGAGCAGGCTTGGGTGCCACCACGGGCGCCTGCTTCTGCAGCGCTTTCTCCAGATGAGCAGTGTTTGCTGATGCTGTTGTCCTTGCGGCCCTTTTGATGGTTGCGGGTGACTGCTGTTGGGGCATTCCATGTTGATGCGACGTGGTCTGCTGCTTCTGAGATGGTGCTTGCGGTCCACCCATCCTAGGACCCCCCCCATTTGGCTGGGTGCATGGGGGCCCACCCATTTGAACCCGGCGCATGAGGGCCACCCATTTGACCCGGTGCATGAGGGCCAACCCATATGACTGGGGGCATGAGGGCCACCCATTTGACCCGGTGCATGAGGGCCACCCATTTGACCCGGTGCATGAGGGCCACCCATATGACTGGGGGCATGAGGGCCACCCATTTGACCCGGTGCATGAGGGCCACCCATATGACTGGGGGCATGAGGGCCACCCATTTGAGTGGGCGCATGAGGGCCACCCATTTGAGTGGGGCCATGAGGGCCACCCATTTGACTCGGGGCATGAGGGGCCACCCATTTGACTCGGCGCATGAGGGCCCCCCATACTGAATGGTTTGGTCGCAGGGGTTCCTTGCTGTTGCTTGTTGTCAGCAGTCGTATTACTGAAACACCACCTTGCCCCGTGCAGGGCTTGGCTGGGTGGAGGCGCCGGCTAGCGGGTCAACATTGATCAGGGTACTGGCCTGATTGAGCAGCGATGCCCCGAAGCCGAAAAGTTTGGTCAGGCCGTCCTGGGCAGGAGGAGGGGCCTGACTCTGAGGGTCTGTGGGCTGGGGATGAACCAGCGCTCCTGGTCTGGTCATGGTGACGCGCTACAGACTGGTGCATTGGAGAACCGTGACCCAAATCGGGCTGTGACGGTGCCTTGGTCATGCCAGGGAGAGGCACGGCTCCAGGATGGGGAATCCTTGGACCCCCATGCTGGTTAAGGCCTCCTGTGAGACCTCCAGCAGCTCCTGGAGCTCCAGGGCCTCTCTGGGAGTACTGGTCGGACTTCATGCCCTGCTGAAAGGACCCAGTCTGGGTCTGTTGGCCGCCAGGGTTTGGTTGTCTCTGCAATCCTGGGGAATTATGAGGCTGATTTTGGGGTCCTGGCTTGGATGCAGGGTACAACTGGGGCTGAGACTGGGGATACTGCTGGGGCTGAGGAGTATGGCTGAGATTGGGAGTATGGCTGGGACTGGGACTGGGGCTGGGAGTAGGGCTGGGACTGGGGGCTGGAAGAATGGCTGAGACTGGGGCTGGGACTGGGGCTGGGAGTATGGCTGAGACTGGGGCTGGGACTGGGACTGGGGCTGGGACTGGGGCTGGGGCTGGGAGTATGGCTGAGACTGGGCGTATGGCTGAGACTGGGATTGGGAGTAGGGTTGACTTTGGGAGTAGGGTTGATTTTGGCTGTAAGGAAGAGACTGGGAGTAGGGTTGAGTCTGGCCGTAGGGCTGAGACTGAGGCTGCTGATGGGGCTGTTGCTGCTGCTGCTGCTGCTGCTGCTGCTGCCGCTGGGTGGGCTGACTCTGCGCCAAAGGTTTGGGCTGTGCTGCTGCTGCCGGCTTTATTGGCTGAAGTGTGGGCTGTTGAGGCTGGACTATGGGCTTGGCTTGGTGGGATGGGGAGTGAATCTGCTTTTGGCTCTTAGAGCGAGGCGTGGTCATATCAATGCCAAGAGCTCTCTGCATCTGACAATTCAGACACAGCCACTCCTGGACCTTGCAGACAGAGAGCAAAAAGGTTTCATGTTATTAAAACTTTTCCTCAAATCTAATCACACTCATATTTTCTGTATCAGGTTGTGCCGACTCTTCATTGAAGCTGATTATCTATACTGAGTGAAGTATTTTAAACAGTACAACAGTACCAATCCATCATAATGGAAGTATTCTTGGTCTGTTTTGCATCAGCTATACATAGTTCCCCAATGTCAGCATGTCATATTTGGGATTTTCGGGATCTCCAATATCATTTTAAACAAGGTTCTGCTTGGCTTACTGGGTTATTGAGGTCGAAGAGGTTGTAGCTACCAGTTGTTGTAAAAGTTAAAGCAAATGGAGCAAAGAGAAGGAGGGAAAGATAATGTATGGAGACAGAGCAAACTATTTATGTAACACATCAGTATGATTAATTGACTTCCTTTTTGAAGCTGATTGCTGTAGATTACTTTAAATATCATCACTGACTCAGACAGGGTGCACAGGAGTCTCATCCAATCCACATGGCCCACAGTATTCATTCAGCCAACTTCAAAGCTGAAGATATTAGACAGAGTACATTTGGATGGCTACACACAGAATATGGTCAAGTCTTGTGGAAAACATGCAGAGAGAACAGTTTTAATCAACCAGAAATAGAGCGAGAGAAAGGTAAATTGTCTGCAAATTGACTGCAGCGCTGAGTGATTGCTGAGCCGAACCGCAACCTGAAAAAGCATCACATCTCTCGCCAACACACATATAAATCCAAAGAGGGATGCACATCAAGTGACATAAGCAACACACAAACATATATAATAAGAGACACTCGCAGTCAAATGACATGAATGCGAAAACACCTCTCAGCATCTAAAATTAAAATAAAAAGCATCACCCCTCCTCCTCATCCTTTTCTCCATGTCTTTCTCCTTCCTTCTCTTCTTCCTCCAGATGAGAGCTGATACTCCCTTGTGTCCGGACCTTGCTTGGCTCTCTAATTTCTCCCGACTGCAAACACACACAGCTCCTCTCTGAGTCAACCTGCTCTCGTTCTGTCTGTCCTACTGTAGCTTTGCATCTGCCACAGCTGCCATAAATCGCGCTATCTTAGCTCCTCTGCAGCCAGACCAAAGCTAGTAAATCTGTGCACGTTTTCAAGCGTTTCTCCCATCCCCTTTACTTCCCACAATGCAATGCGCAGATGTACTGTATCACCCCGTCTGTATCCACTGAACCCCCTACCCCCTCCCTCCTCTTGATTTTTTTTTCCTGAGGACAAGTTGGCTTCTTGAATTGAAGGGAAGAAAAAAATGTCTGCCTCAGTCGCGTACCCTAACTACTGTAAGCACTTCCTCCCACTGTGCTGTCCCAGCCTGCTTTGCAGTCTGGCATTTTCTAGCTTGACGGCATTACTGATCCCACGTTCTGTTAACTCAGCGACTACAGCCTGACACCTCCCTTAACATATTCTCTTTGTAGTTGTCTTTCCTCTCCTCCTCTGCTTCTGTTCTCCCTGTTTTTCTTGTTTTCTCTCTCTGATCAGCTTGAAAATGTAGGTCTCGTTCCTTGAATAGCTAAGGCGGAAGGAGATTGAAAGTATAATTGTTGCTGTGCAGGCTCCACCCAACTTGTGCTGCCATAATTACATCTGATGAAGATGGCGAGAGGGAGATGGAGAGATAGGGAGCAAGAGAAGGGGGCTGATTTTAATGAGTCCCCTGTCTATCCCTCTTTTTCATAAGCAACATCACAAGAGACCCTTGAATGAATGAAGGATGAACCAAATGATGGAGGGATGGGAAAGAGCAAGAAGAAAATGGGGAGGGAAAACATGGAGGGAGAGGAGTCAGCAGTTTTTTAATCCAGGCAGCTCTTCTGCTCTCATCATGTCAAGCTTAATCAACAGCACAGCGGCGCAGAATAGCCACTTCTGCTTCAATGTGGATAAAACCAGTGAATCCTTTGCACACCTGAGTCCTGTGTTCATAATTAGGCGTACTGAATTGAGTCATCAGCAGGAAAGCATATATCTAAACACAGATCAATACAACCAAAACCGCATGGCTGTGGCTTGTGTGCCCCATCTGCTTGTAATACTTACCAGTGCATCTAATTGACATCACACCATCTCGTTCTCTATTAAATCCGAAGTTTGTAGCATAAACTACAGTACGATTATTCTCAGTTCTTAGCCAAAGCTTGATTTTCGAAGAATAGTATGGGTTGTGCATTTTTGGTGTACTGCATTTAGCAGTAGGCAAACGTCTAGGCAACATTTCTTTTTAAACATCCTCTTCCAACAATAAGCCATGTAATGTGATGCAAACCTTGACTCGTTTTTCTTAAGGTATTTCTCACTTGTCCTTTTACCAAGGAGTAGTAAATAATGAGCTTGGTGATGGACTATTACATATTTGTTGTCTATGCTATCATTAGCTAGCTAAAGTCTTTAACTTTAACTGCCTTTATGGATGCAGTATATACTCATGGGACCCAGGATTTCTGTTTGCAGATGGAGCACATTATTAATCACATAATAAAACCCAAGCCTGCAGCCTGAGAAAAAATACGAACAGAAGACATTGAACCAGGTTTATGAACGATCACCTTCCTCCGACTGCATCAAGACTCATGTTGAAACCGCAGCTCAGACAGAGACTTAAGACTGACTAAGCCAGGGATAGCTGTGAGGTCTCTAATGTACCTCTTAGCATTATAGTACACTGTGTCCCTTTAAGTTACAGCCCATTTACTACTTCCTGTGTGTACGGTTCACAAAGCAGTCATTTTGCATATGGTGTGGACGCCAGCTGAGGCAATTTTCAAGCCTGTGGAAGTTATTACACGAATAAGTGACTGTGAATGTCTTTCCTGAAAGGAGGAAAATGGCCCCGACAATCTCAAAATGATGCTGACTTTGCACTCTCTTACTCTCTACACTAAATAGAAAAAAGGTTTGATAATTTTCTTTTTCTTATTTGAGCCAATTCATGCCTATGTTTGAAGTATAGTTTAATGACTATGGTTCCTTAAAACTGCAATTTCTTACTTTAATAATATCAAAAGAATGGTCAGTGAATTAACACCCCATTAAATGTACTTGTGTTATATATAACTTAACTAGCATCCTTTAATATATAACCTTTTTTTTCAAAAGACAGCATCATAAAGCTGATATGACAAATATGCTTTTGAGATCGGAAAAGCACAACAAAATATTAACGGTATTGCATATACAGGGGAATACTTTAAGTAGTGTGCATAAAAAAAAGTAGAGGTCCATCTGAATTTAATTTACAAACTCACATTCGCTTCTTGAATAAGCCACCAAACATAGAAATTGCTCTGGAAATGTACGCTTTGTTTAGGAAAAAGGTAGTATTGTTGATATTTCCCCCAAAAGCCTTGATCCTTCCTTCAAAGAAGGTGAGATAATGTAATCTTACAATAATTGAACAGTGGAAGAGAGTAATGGTTATGGTTAAAAAATGAATGTTGCATGTTAGTTGGAGCCAGGATTGAGCATTGTTGTCACACACTTCCTATATATTTTCTAATGATATACAATGTTTTTGTTTAAAAAGCTGTGCCTATAGAGTCCAAATACAAAGGGTCAAACAGTAGAGTTAAAGCAGCAACATACAAATTACTTAAATACACTTGTAAAGGCCCATTTGAACAGTATAGGGGATGTAGATCCCTTATGTAACAAGGAAGCATGTGGAATTGCATTGATGGCCGTTTCCAGTTATCTTCTTGTAAAATGTATGGTATTAAATTCAACTTGCATAAGTACAAATACGTAAATGAATGAGCACACACACACACACACACACACACACACACACACACACACACACACACACACACACACACACACACACACACACACACACACACACACACACACACACACACACACACACACACACACACACACACACACACACACACACACACACACACACACACACACACACACACACACGTTCTCACTCCCATCCCGTTACATATTGACGGACGGTCAGGGCCCTCCCCGTCGCTATATTACGTACAGGGTACCCCTTGCCCCTCAGGCTTCTACGGGCAGGGCGTTCCATAGACCTTCATTGCGGACAGCGGACCCCTTGACCGTCAGGCTTCTACGGGCAGGGCGTCCCATAGACCTTCATTGCGGACAGCGGACCCCTTGACCGTCAGGCTTCTGCGGGCAGGGCGTCCCATAGACCTTCATAGACCACGTGATCAACAACGATGGCCGACCTTCGTGTTATTCTCGGTGGAAAATGCCTATTTTAAGGTTCATTTGGCCATTAAAATGTGTTTTGATGTCATTTTATGCGAGTAATGAGTTTTTATTTCTGATTATTTGTGCAGTACATGTACATGATGTTTAGTTTGCTAGTTATGACGAAGATTACTTCATGAATGTGTACACATTCATGGTTGCTAAGGTGGTTGCTATGGACGCTGCAACAGCTCCCAGATCATACATGTACATGATGTTTAGTTTGCTAGTTATGACGAAGATTACTACGTTTTTTTGGTGGAAATGTGTTTTTTCACAGCAAAGTCACCCTCTGTACTTGGACTTATTGGGAGAATCTAAAGGCAAGAACATCCCAAATATTAATTTAGGTCTTTATTGTAGACCTTTAGTGTTGCCGTCTGTGAGGAAAATACATGGGGCTCAGAGCCTCGTATTTTTAAAATCTTTTTTTCCTTCTAATTTGTTATTCTTTTCAAAATAACACACTGTTATTTACTCACCAATAACACACAATTATCCTTGCTTTTATTTATTGGTTTAATTCCATAATCTCGGTCTTTTTTGGTGTTCATGAGGAACTGAATTTCAAAATAAAAATAACCGGAAACAGACGTAGGCCTATAAGGGACATTTCGAGCATCATTGCGATTGTCAACATTTTTGAGTTTAGGATGGCCGAAGACACTACACTACCCATAATCCCCAGCTATCGTTTAGGACTACAGTCCCCGTGATTACTCTTCAAGGTCTGGGATTGGATGTTGGAGTGGCAGTGCGCCAAGGTTACTCAGCGTCAAACAGCTGTTTGAAATGGAACGAAACCACGCCAGACTATCCAAAACTGGAATCGAACGCCCCCCAGAACTACACACTACACTATTGTGTTTCGCAAAATGTTCTATGGGACTTCTCTACTGAACGTTTTTGTTTTTCCCACAATTAGAAGTTGCCAGTATTAAACACATTGGTGTTATCAAATGTAAAACATATAATTTATAAATGGGTGAAAATCGCTGTCCATAATGCGCAGCATTAATATATAGCATTAATATATACCCACATGACAGCTCATTGATACTTTGTAATTCTACTCCACTACAATTCAGAGGTTAACCTGGTATTTTTACTCCACTAAACTTAGAGTTACTTTGCAGATTCTGATTAATGATGTGAAATATAAACAACCCTTAAATCAGACTTTAATTTTAATTTTTAATTTAATTTGATAGTTGGTGCTTGAGAAGACTAAACATGTATCTGCAATTGACATTAATGGAAACGAGTAATAAAGTATATTAATTACTCGTTATTCTCTACTAATAGTTAATTAAAGACTATATATTATGGCTATTTTGCACATCCCTTTCAAGATTTCAAGATTTTAAAGGTTTATTGACATATCATATACACAACTACGGTGTAGTTATGCAATGAATGAAAAACTTGGGTCACAGGTCTCAACAGTGAATTACAAGACATCTATCAATATGTGTGTGTACCTCCACCATTAAACTGTCATATTCTGCACATTTCTTATTCTATCTACATACATAAGAGTATAATCCATATGTATAATATCAGTTAAAATAAGTGCTTCAACATAGTTAACATTGCAGGAAAGCAAGACCTTAATCTGTTATTTAATGTTTAAATAAAGGTTAATTCGTTTTTCTGTTTTGCACCTCCTCCTATTAATATCTTTGTACATCATGCACTAAACTGTTTTATTGAAGAGATCACTTATAGTATCTTATTGATTTTTTATATTCTATATTTCTATCACAGACCTTCTACTTTCCCCTATGAAAGTATATTTACTCTTAATATTTTTTTACTCAAATATAAACACATAAAAACAATAATTCAATAACGTGCTTTAACCACTAGGCGGTGCACACAAGGTACACACAGACACTTGTATGTACAACATCTGAAGATGTGTAGTTTTATTCATGCTTTCACATAATTTTACAGCATATTTCTATACTATTTCAGACTCAGTATTTACATTCTTACATTCAAAATTCAATCCAATTCAAATCAGTAATATCTTTAAAATCGACAAGTCCTTTTATATCAGCTGTGCACCGTTATGGTGTAAATATAACCTATCTATGAATTATATCAAATGTAAAAGTCAGCCGAATTAGTGTTGATACTGCAAGGAGACGTATTGTGTGAAGAGAAATTGAAGATGTTTTTTAATTGTTGATATATTTATGATCCACGTCAAGTATTCAGTTTCGGCGGCATTTCTTCAGTTTTTCCAAAGGTCTTCTCATCAGGGCGCTATAAATAAAGAACTACGGCAGATCTGTAATATTTAATACAGCCGAACCGTGTATTACAATGCCGTTATGTGATGACTTTCAAAGAGAAAAGCAAGAGCACTCGGAATTAAGTATTATTTTATTCTTTTAAAATGTTTTCCGGATTTCATATAATATAAACACCAAATCCCAGCATGCATTGCGGCTAAAAACATCCAATCAGCATAGCTGAGAATCTTGGGTAATCGCTCGAAATGCTACGTCTGTTTCCGGTTATTTTTATTTTGAAATTCAGTTCCTGACGAACACCAAAAAAGACCGAGATTATGGAATTAAACCAATTAATAAAAGCAAGGATAATTGTGTGTTATTGGTGAGTAAATAACAGTGTGTTATTTTGAAAAGAATAACAAATTAGAAGGAAAAAAAGATTTTAAAAATACGAGGCTCTGAGCCCCATGTATTTTCCTCACAGACGGCAACACTAAAGGTCTACAATAAAGACCTAAATTAATATTTGGGATGTTCTTGCCTTTAGATTCTCCCAATAAGTCCAAGTACAGGGGGTGACTTTGCTGTGAAAAAACACATTTCCACCAAAAAAACGTTAGCACAAATAATCAGAAATAAAAACTCATTACTCGCATAAAATGACATCAAAACGCATTTTAATGGCCAAATGAACCTTAAAATAGGCATTTTCCACCGAGAATAACACGAAGGTTGGCCATTGTTGTTGATCACGTGGTCTGGGAGCTGTTGCAGCGTCTATAGCAACCACCTTAGCAACCATGAATGTGTACACATCGTACACATTCATGAAGTAATCTTCGTCATAACTAGCAAACTAGACATCATGTACATGTACTGCACAAATAATCAGAAATAAAAGCTCATTACTCGCATAAAATGACATCAAAACGCATTTGAATGGCCAAATTAACCTTAAAATAGGCATTATGAAGGTCTATGGGACGCCCTGCCCGTAGAAGCCTGACGGTCAAGGGGTCCGCTGTCCGCAATGAAGGTCTATGGGACGCCCTGCCCGTAGAAGCCTGACGGGCAAGGGGTACCTGTACGTAATATAGCGACGGGGAGGGGCCCTGACCGTCCGTCAATACGCACGCACGCACGCACGCACGCGTCTGATTTCTTTGATCACATTTCTGTCTTTCTTTCTTTCTTTGTTGCTGTCATTCTCTTTCTCTGCAGAAATGTTTGGGTTCGTGAGTTTGTGTTGGAGCGTTTCAGCGGCCATGCTAGCCACCCAGTTATTTTTCTGATGAACAGTACATCGAAAATAGAAGCAAAAACTCCATAATTCCATCCTTAATGGAGCAGAAGAAGAGCGATCCCACAAAGGATGCAAGGAATTCATAAACTGTCCTTTCAATGAATCTCTGTAGTCTTAGCCTATATATACAAGCTTTAACAGATAAGCAGAATGGAGAGCAAAACAATTTAATTAATAAAACCAAATGCCAGCTGCATGATCATTCAACATAGTTGGCAGTATACTGAGCCCATAGCAAGCAGCTTTAGAGTAGAAGTTGCACAGAGCAGAGTTCGCTGTGAGTCTAATCTAATTTCTCACAGAAAGAGAAGCAAAGAGGAGGTGGGAGGATCAAGATCCAATCAAATAGTTAAAACAGTGTGAAATCTAGGAGGTCTTCCTTTATTCCATCTTCCTATTCCTGTTGGTTTTTATACTCATATAGCTAATAGGACATCTGGAAAGATCTGTGTACACTGTACAGTCATGAACATCTAGTCTGCATCTATGTTGACATAACTAGCTACGCTTACCCCTGGATTCCACCGGGTCCGTCTGCGCTGCGTTACGGCTGCGCCGCGGTTTTGTTTGATAACTGTATTAAGCAGGTGAAACAGGAGCTGTTGACAGGAAGTTATTGTTGCTATGGAAACAACATGACGGTATCTGATATCATAAAGACGGAGAAAGTAAAGAATAAAGTTTATGTTTAAATGTTAGCACCCCCCGAAGAGGGACAAGCTCTTACGTTGAGTCTGGAGTTTCAATACATTCTAAATCATCAGTAAAGTCTACGACCATATTTCGGAGGGATATGATACATATTAACTTTCAATTTTATGCATTTCAGTTCTTCAATAACATTACTTAATTATCACTTCACTTTCCTGACACAGTTCCACTAACATACATTCACTGTCGATTGTTATTTTTTAATATTCTTTGCGGAATTTGGCCGTGTAAAATGTCCTCTTGGGTTGCCGTACAGCCAATGCGTGACGTCATTAGTAAGCGTAACGGACCCCGTGCTAATCTGGTAGGCCGTGCAGATATGGTGGAACTATATGCCATATATTTTTGCATACATTCACAGTAAATATGTATTCAGTATGATGGCTGTCTAACAGAAGTTAAATTCATTTCTCACTTATTCTGACAATGTACCCAATAAAAGAGTTGTTAAATAATAGTGAAGTCACGTTGTAATAACAATAACTCATCCCTCTCAAGTTTTCTTTTTGAGCTTTGCCAAAAGCCACTGTGTCAAGTGTCCTTCTTGGGTTGCCGTACGGAGTTGTCCAATATGGCGGATCATTTCGCACATGCGCACTGCAGATCGGGCAGAGCTGCAGACGGACCCGGTGGAATCCAGGGGTTACTGGCCATGTGTAATGCTGTTTTGCGTTAGTCATGGAACACGCACAGTACAAACGCAAATATTTAGTTGTAACTGCTCAACCTAAATCATATATTTATTTAAAATCAGCAAAAATGTGTTTTATATTACAGGAACTGTTGCAAAAACCAAGCAGTTCTTACATATCGAATTAAAAACAAGAAATATTTCCAAAAATTACACAATAGATTCTTTGGATTTATTTTGTTTCGAAAAGGATGCTAACAAAAAGTTAGGATGCTTTCTGTCTCTGCCAGAGAAAGTGAAGTTATCCTTGAAGCTTGCCTACCCCACACCTTAAAGAAAAGTGCTTTACTTAGCTGTAAGTGTGACTACAAATGGCGGTCATTGAGTGGGAGGGCAGAGGGGTCCGATTGGAATTTTGTCGATCCTGTGTCACTGCTGGCTGTGCCTCCGTATTGTCTCATTGTGTTTCACTATTCTCCTGTGTCCTCTGTAGGGTTGTGTGTGTGTGTGTGTGTGTGTGTGTGTGTGTGTGTGTGTGTGTGTGTATATGTGTGTGTGTGTGTGTGTGTGTGTGTTGTTCCTGTGCTTCTTTTCCCTCCGTTCGCAATCTACCCACCTGCTCTGAATTAGCCTCCTCAGTCTTTCCCTGCTCCCACAGTCTCCTCAGCCAATCAGTTGCTTGCATTCACCCCTGCCTCATTCCCCTCACCTGAGCTACTCTATCAACACAGCTGCACTTAATTGACTCAGATTAGTTCGTAAAATGTCAAAAAACAAATACTGGGTAAAGTAATAAAAGAACCAGTCGATAGTAAAAAAATAACAAAAGACAAAAATTGTATGACATGTTCTTGTTGTGCAAACGGGTAATATATGTACAAACAGTATGCAAAATGTTATGTTTAAAGATAACATTTTGCATACTGTTTGTACATATATTACCCGTTTGCAACGGCAAAATGTCTCCCAGTAAAGCACACACACACACACACACACACACACACACACACACACACACACACACACACACACACACACACACACACACACACACACACACACACACACACACACACACACACACACACACACACACACACACACACACACACACACACACACACACACACACACACACACAGGCAGTGTTGGGCAAGTTACTTCCAAAATGTAATATATTACATATTACTTATTACTCTCTTTTGAAAGTACTAAGTTACATTACAAAATTACTGTCTCTGAAATGTAATGAGTTACACTACTTTAGTTACTTTTTTAGTTACTTTCACCAAAATAACCGCAAAAGAATGGCTATTGGGTATTTTAAATGCTAACATGTAGTTTAGTGCAGCTCATTATGCATCCAGTGAAGGGCCATGTGGTATAGCATAACAACTGTGTAGGCCCTTAAGGCTACTAACAACTTGTATTACACGGCATAGTTGAATACTCGATTCTGATTGTAAACTCTTAACATGTGACACGTTGTTAATACAGACCGCTGTCAAGGACTCTAATGAAGGTTGCTAAGGAGGATCCAGAAAGAGAAAGGAAAAGAGGTTAAAAGACGGAGCGCTGGACGTCAGATAAATCCCCAGAAGAAGGCAGACAGGAAGTAAACACTAACAGGACACGGAATGGGCTCTGTAGTGTGTTTAGTATGTGGCCGTGTGCAGGCCCGGCTCCAGAACAACATGACTCCGGGTGCCTTTGAGGTTACAGGGGGGCAGCAGTAGCAGGTTTACATGAGCAATAGTGGCCGGCAACAGCAATGAGAAATAGCATCGATGGTCCCAGTGAACAGATGATGACATTTGTTATGTTTTGAAACCAAGCAAGTGAGAACATTTCAAGTGAGTTAAAAGTGCAATCCTGAAATAACTCATACACTCCAAAGTGGACTGTGGCAAAGAAAAGCACAACAGCTTCAAAACTCTACTGATAAAACAAATGAGAAGATATTGTAAATCAAGGCAAATATTATTTAAACCAGCTCATGGTTTGAAATGGCAAACATTGAAAAGCAAAAGTATGATTAAAACCATGTACTAAACATCTCTTTGGTCCCATCATATACTCTGGGAAGAGAATATTTACTGTGCTTGAAAACTGGATCACATCATCATCATGTGAGGTTGACTTTGTGACCTGGAGAATATTTCAGCTGCAACATCAGCTCGTTGATAAGCTTGGGATATGACATCTTTTTGTAGCCATTCGTGGTGAAGGCATCTGTACGATTGTATGCATTATTTTTGACCCAACATTTCTACAGGCATGGCAGAATATGGCACTATTTTCACATATTCTAGCCCTTGTTTATTTGTATACCACGAGCTGCAAAATGACCGCCTAACCCCACTGTACAGGCGGGTACTTGTTTAGATCTACCTGGGCAGGCTCTGTGTTGCCGTGGTATCCTGGCTGGCACCTGCGGGCCGCAGAGGGGTGGCGGTGTTTCGGGCGATGAAGAGTGCTGCTCCGGGGTTGAGGGCGGCGAGTCAGGCGGGAGTAAGCTAGTATCCACAACGGAGGGTAACGTGATGTCCCCATCTGACCTGTTGCTACGGTCTGCAGTAGATGCAGTGTTGCTGGCCTTTAGTGATGGTTGCTTTAACCATTTTCGTATAAATGATTATCCACAGATGTGTGTCACTGCTGTGGAAGCACTTTGGAAATGATGCACGCGCAGCGGAGCAGGTCACGCGCACCTGACACAATTTGTTGTTAGTATTTTTCGCTCCGTTCTCTTTTTGAATAGAGGGTGCATGACATTCAACTGCCCGAAGATCCCGACGCGAAGCCTGAAGGGTAAACACACCAGGTTTACTAATCTACCCGCACAATTTGTCTGGTGTCGGAATGTCTCGCTATGTTAGTACGTTGTTAAAAAACAAAACACCATTTAATTTCGGGTTAAAATGTGTTGTAACTGCGTTACTGAGCATTATAACGGGTAATATATTACCCACATTTCATTAGTAATGCGTTACATTACTTCGTTACAGCAAAAAGTAATATATTACTGTAACTCCGTTACTTTTGTAATGCCAGTGGCGAGCCGTCAGGGCCCTCTAGGCCCTCTGTGAGGGCCTAAGATATTCTAAAAAATAATATTTGAAAACATTAAAAAAACAACATTTTTTTTTTAAATATTATTTTTTATATTTTTTTGTTGTTACATTTTTCATTAGTTTTACCAAAATAACTTGATTTAATTGTATTTAAAATAATATTTCCAAAGAAATAAATCCTTCGAATCTGCCTGTTCAGTTTCTGTTGGAATGTGAAGGGTTAAATGCCGTCTCTACGAGTTCTGTGAAGACGGGAGAGCTTGTTGGTCCCTCTCTACATTCACAGAGGGCCCGCTATAGTAACTCAATGAGAGAGTACTATCAAATGACAGTACGATTGACCAATCATATCTTCCCTCTAAATGGGCGGGCTTTATTTTCGCGGACTTTATGACAGGTTCCGCCCGCTGTGAAGTCTATGCAAGTGGTGCAGTGACGCGTCCTAAAACCCGGAAGTAAGCTTCGCTCGGATTCCCTCGACAGAAAGCAACGGGATTTCTCCATAGGGTTTTGGAAAATACCTCGAAATAAGGTCTGTGGAAAACGAACCTGTTAGATAAATGCACGTTTTGTTCAGCCGGATAATATCCACATGTCTATCCTACTTTTATTTATGTTTTTATTAAATCTAATCGATAGATTTATGATTGATAGATTTATGATTAGCATAAGTTCGTTCATGATGGCTCACTTCAGTGATAGTGATGACATCGTTGCGAAATTATTAACCGAGTCATTTTCAAGATTGAGTTACAATGATCAACTGGAGTGGCAAAGGATCAGCTGAATGACCCGCAAGTGCTTCATCCAAAAGGACAGGAGGATGGACT